>NC_142928.1:185176038-185183141 GCF_046866305.1 Octopus bimaculoides | reverse complement strand
AATTCCCAAATGATCAGACGTTCCAGTTATGACCATCATAAGCATGCATGACTGTGTGTCTCAGATGCTCGCTTTGCAGTCACGTGGTTTCAGGTTCAGTCCCACTGCATGGTACTTTGAGCAAGTGTTTTCTACCCTAGCTCCGAATCGATTAATGCCTTGTGAGTGAATTTGGTAGAGGAAACTGCGAGGAAGCCTGTCATATATACATATTATGTGTATGTGTGCGTGCGTGTGTGTATCTTTGTGTTGTGTTTGTACCCAATCCAAAACTTGACTACCGGTGCTGGTTTGTTTTCGTCCCCGTAGCCTAGTGGTTCGGCTAAAGAGACCGATAGAATAAGTGCAAGACTTAAGAAATAAGTTCTGGGGGTCGATCTGTTCGACGAAAATCCTTCAAGATGGTACCCCAGCATGGCCGCAGTCAATTGACGAAATCAAGATCCCATCGTTCTCCCAGGGATATCGTATCGACTTAGGGCCGTATTATCCAAGACATTATAATGTGATTTGAGGGAGATTTAACTGCTATTTCTAACAGTTTGAGAGACCGCATAGAAAGTCCCTCGTTGGTTCGTTCAAAGCTAGTTAGCTTCATTAGTGATCAACTGAAGGCAGAAGTGAATGTTTAGAAAATGCTAAATTTATATTCTCGGCAAGAATGGAAACAGGCCAAGATTCTTACAAGCCGAACTTCATATTTCAAGGATGTTTGGTTTCCAAAAAAGCTGATTTGAGATAATTAGAAGTGACTTCCATACAGTTGTTGCCTCCTTAAGTTATGGTAAATCATTGCAGGCAAAATTAATTCGTTTAGAGATAAGCAATGTTTGGATTTCGTTACTTTCGAACAACACTATGTGAATATATCAGCAGCCAGTAATGAGGAAGGAAATTAGAATTCGGCAACAAAGTTAACGAGTTAATTAGTCGTCTGGGAGTCTCAAGTGAATTCAGTTGATCTGTAATGGACAAGTGTTGAACTCTCTTGTCGAGTGAAGGTTCTACAGGACATTGTTGCTGCTTGTGTTCTAAGTTCGATGTTTTGCCGTGTCGTCTCATGTGGGAATACAGACCTATCCGGAAATTGGAGATCCGTTGCAAGACATTGCAATAGTGGGGAATTCCAACCACGCTTCGTGGTTTTCTACCTCAACAGCTCCTTTATAGGATACAGTAGCTAAAGACATCATCAGGAGGAGCCACGTCCGGTTTCGGCCCCTACTCCTCTACCGTTTTCAACGTGGCGGCCCCCACCCCTTTCGGAGGTGTCTTCAGCTCTGATGTTGAGTGTGTTTTTTTCTTTCTCCTTTTTTCTTTTGTTCTTTGGTTTCTTCGATGCAGTGTCAACAAATGTCAGCGGGCGAATGACCATCCTACCAAACTTCCCTTTAAATACTCGCCGGCAGGCTCCAGCAACCAGCACCAGCTAACTGCCACGTGACACTGTCTAAGCTTCAACTGACCAATGGAGGGGCAGGGCGCGTGGTTTTAACCCGCACTCTCTCTAAACCTGCCTTTCAACCTGCCGTGTTAGTTTCAGTTCCAGCAGTCAGGCCCAATGCTGGCCTCTTTTCTTCCTCCGGGTGTTGATCCTGGTTGCTTCAAAGACGGAGATGGTTTGATAGAAAGAACTTCTCCACTGAGCTTCAGTGCTTCCGATTCCCACACCCTCAGGCTTATCTTGTAAGTTTTCAAACAGTTCTTTAGAGTGTTGCTACAATGGAGCAGTGGGCGGCCTTGGTGTCTGGTACTAAGCTGACCGTAGAAAGAGTTTTAGGCAAGCGAGTGTATTCCTTGTTTGCCGCATAGCAAACCTACCTCAGTTGCGACAGATAGGTCAAAAGAAAAATAAATTACTCTCATATGTAGATAAATTTAAAAAATAATTTTTTCGTCATAACTGGTTTTTAACGAACCAACTCACGAAAGGATGAACAACGAGCGTTCTATGGAAATCATGGCCAAAATTGTGTTACAATACAATGGTATCGTGGCTGATGATGAAACTTAGAACACTCATGATAGAATGGTATACGTGGCTAGTTTGTCATAGGGCCTGGACATCTACCTGAATAGTAAAAGTGAAATTTTCCGATCCTGTCCTTATGAGCGCAGTTATGTTCTATGATACTTGCGGACCACATCGTGAATATAAACGTCAGAACTTCCACCAACGGTATTTCTCCTTCACCGCAATCTGAGGTTTTGACAAAATGTTTGCGACAGCTAACTTTATTGCATGTAAACGCACACAGCCACACGTACGCACGCGCATATGTACGCGTCTACACGACCACACATAATATTTAAGTTAATCCTCCCTCTCTTTCCCCCATAATTAATTTTACCCTATCCTTACCACACCCCAGCCCCACTCTACAGGCATTTGCTTATACACTGTAGTGGCCCTTTCTAATCTGATCCCAAGTCGAGGCACATCTAATAAAAAATTTTGTGCCGTTTTCTCCCACGATTTTTTCGTTCTAAATTTTTACGACGTCCTTAAATTAGATGTGATACTTTCTTATTTCTTTACTGCCCACAAGGGGCTAAACATAGAGGGGACAAACAAGGACAGACAAAGGTATTAAGTCGATTACATCGACCCCAGTGCGGAACTGGTACTTAATTTATCGACCCCGAAAGGATGAAAGGCAAAGTCGACCTCGGCGGAATTTGAACTCAGAACGTAACGGCAGACGAAATACCGCTAAGTACTTCGCCCGGTGTGTTAACCTTTCTGCCAGCTCACAGCCTTAATGTGATACTTTCTGACCGCCAGTTGCAAAGACCCCCGCACCATATTTTTCCTACAAGCATTTTTGATGAGTGACGATATAATTTTACCAAATTCTCGCAGTCGAAACCGATTGGTTAAATCGGCTGCAAGGGGACTATATTTTATTGTATAAATTAATAATCTATAAGATGAGGGGTTGTCAGTTAAATTCGTTTGTTTTTTTTCCTTATTTTTCGTCAACAGCTTTAACAATGCAGCAACATATTCTCCTTCATTGTTCAGGACTTTTTGCCAACGTTCCACTAGTTTGTCAAAGCTTGATAGTAAAAAGCATCGGTCTTGACTCGAGGAATTTATGGAGCCACATTTTCAGCTCCACATTGGTGTTGAACGAAACTCCTCGTAGATTGCTGGAGAGAGATCGACCAATAAAGATGGTAATCTAAAGGCGTTTTATCAGGAGAATGTCGTGGGTGCAGTAGAACTTTCTAACCGAGTTCTTGAATAGCACTTTTGGTGAAATTAGCGACATTGGGGTGATCGTTGACATGTTCAAAAAACACGACTAGTAACCTGTCGGGTCGTTTCAGTGAATTACCTCGTTGAGTCAGTACATATGCTGAACATAAAGCTCTGCATTGACTATGTGATTGTTTTGAAACATTTCGTAGTGGATTAGTCCTTCTCAATCTCACCAAATGCAGATCGTTATCTCGTGTGGATGCAGCTCTAGATTGCTTCGACGTTTTGTTTGCTTGTCGGGACACAACCATTCTTTCCACTGTTTTGTAATGATGTAAAGACATTACCTTTCGTCGCCGATGACGATCTGGTAAAAAGAAAAATCTCTGTATCCACGAGTAGCCATGTTTCAAACGAGAAAAGTGGTGGCGATAAAGGAGCGCTGGAACTTGTCGCTTTCGCTCAGAGTGTGTGGCATCCACGCAGCGAATTTTTGAGGCTTACCCATCGAGTGAAGGTGACGGGTGACAGTATCAAGAAAGCATCCCATCTGCTGGGCCAACTCCCTTGTGGATTGGTGCAGATCTTCGTGGATGAGCTCGTTCAATCGATCCTTATTGAACCGAGCAGGTCGTCTGGAATGAGGAGAGTTTGTGTGGTTGAGTTTCTCCTTTAAGCAGCGTGAAAAACCATTTCTGTGCAATTCATTCAGTAATAGCGCCATCGTCTCACAGAAGCACAAATGTCTCGAGCGTCTTTAGCAGGTGTGGAACCTTTATTAAAAGCGAAGAGAAGTAGGTGACAAAAAAGTTACTCTTTTACGACTCGACACTCCATATTTGAAAAGAAGAGAATATATTCAGATTTCAAGAACGATAAAAAGTTGTAGAGGAAGAGCAGAACTACAAACCCCCCCCCCCCAAAAAAACCCCCCAAAACAAAACAAAAACAAAACAAAACTTTACGATAAAAATATTTTTCATGTTAATTCAAATATTGGAAAGAAACGAACGAAGTTATCTTACAATCCGCTGTGAGCATATATCATTTTAGATCGAAAATTTAAGTGAAAGAAAAAAAACCCAACTAAAAATACAACAAAAACAACAAAAAAGGACAACAAAACTGTTTTATTAAGCTGCATTGTTTTGGCTTTCATGTAAATTCAAATTTTACATAAGATACAATGCTTTAAATATACCTCAAACCAGCCGTCATATATCAACGATAAGCAATCAGATGAAGTCGAGGTATGTTTTGTACTTGTCTCTTCAATTCATTGTTTTAGATATCTTCTGAAATAATGTGCAATGTTTGCTTACGTAGTTACATATCTCATCCTCTGTTCTTCCTTTAGTACTGGCCCAAATCTCGCTATATCTTTTCATAACTTGAACTACTGAATCGGATATATATATATATATATATATATATATATATATATATATATCTTTCCTTTCCTGAGCGTCCAATAATACTATCCATATCACGTCCTCACTTTGTTGTTTTTTTGTTATTGTGTTTTTGAACTATATATATATATATATATATATATATATATATATATATATATATATATATATATATATATATATATATGTATATATACATACATACATTCATACATACATACCACATCATATGGAACACTACAGCGTAGTACCATCAATGCTTTTAATTACTCCAGAAAGCTTCCGATTGTATATGAGTTTGGAATCACCTCTTTAGAATATTTTAAGGACTTTCGGAATCTATACTGATTCTTTAATCGCTTATTTGTTCTCTCATTTCCTCCCATCCCCTTTGTGGTAGATGTTGTGGTTAACATGTTGAATAATTTATAAAAGAAATAATTATTTCAACAATGCTTATTAACAATACTAATCATTATAAAATATACATAATGTATTCTCTGTTATATTCACGTTATGCGTATGAGTTGGGAGATCATAAAACTATCAAAAGAGGAGAAATATTTCATATAAATCTATGGCATAGTTTCCGATTACAGCAGGAATAATCTCTTAAAGAGACAGTTAAGCGATGAGAGTTACCTTATTAAAGATGGGTCTAAAAACTCAAGTGCTCAGTTAGCGGCATTTCGTCCGTCTTTAAGTTCTGAGTTCAAATTCCGCCGAGGTCGACGTTGCCTTTCATCCCATCGAGGTCGACAAATAAGTATCACTTGATGCACTGGGGTCAATATAATCGACTTAACCCCTTCCTCCAAATTACTGGCCTTGTGCCGAAATTTGAAAACAAGTATTCTGGGATCGATGTTTATACCCGTCAAAAAGTCCTAGAATATTCTATGAGCACTTATGACGCCAAAATTAAACTTCTCTTTCTCTGTTTATCAAAAAACTGACCTCAAAGATGTTTGACTAGATCAAACGTCAATAGAATCCAGAGACATAGAATAGCTCTGGTCAATATTACTAAATATAGATTTCAAATTTCGGCACAAGGAGGGGATAACTGGTACTTAATTTATCGACCCCGAAAGGATGAAAAGCAAAGTCGACCTCGGTGGAATTTGAACTCAGAACGTGAAGAGAGACGAAATGCCGCCAACCATTTTGCTCGGCGCGCTAACGATTCTGCCAGCTCGTCACCTTGTATTATATTGATAGTCTTTTCTACTCTAGGCACAAGGCCCGAAATTTTTTGGGGAGGGGACCAGTCGATTAGATCGACCCAAGTACGCAACTGGTGCTTAATTTATCGACCTCGGCGGAATTTGAACTCAGAACGTAAAGACAGACGAAATACCGCTAAGTATTGCGCCCGGCGCAATACTTGTTTTGAGTTCAAATTCCACCGAGGTCGACTTTGCCTACGGACTACAAAAAGTGAAGTTGAATACTAAAATCGATGCGATCAACTTACTCCCTCCGCCAAATTGCTGGCCTTGTCCCAGAATTTGAGACCAATATTACTAAATGTAGTAGTGTTATTCGCCAGTAGTTTTAGATTTCCAGGTTCGAATTCGAGGGAGGCTGTCTGCTTCATCTTCATGGTTTTTCATGATTCCTAAGGCGGTGAGCTGGCAGAATCGTTAGCACGCTGGACGAAATACTTACGTTCTGAGTTCAAATTCCGCGAGGTCGACTTTGCTTTTCATCCTTTCGGAGTCGATAAATTAAGTACCAGTGAAACTCTGGGATCGATGTAATCGACTAGTCCCCTCCCCCAAAACTTCGGGCCTTGTGCCTATAATAAAAAGGATTTTTCATGATGCGTGTCTCACCTATTGCTACGATATTTCAAGTCTTCTTACCAATTGTTATGTTTTGAACGTTTTTCTATTTGTATGATTATTATCTTATACCTTTTACAATTTGATACGGAGTATAAAATATCTGCTTCATTTAACTTCTCTCTCACCATTTAAACTCTCTCAAAGATATTACTAAAAACGGACGTTGCAGTGTGCATTTACATACGACGGTACTACTTCTGCTCCATCTTGTTCATCTACTGATCCATCTTGATCACGGATCTGACAATCTACTGCACCTAATTTATTATTTCCAAGATATTATATTAGAGACCACTCGTCAGCCTACTTAGTTCCCACATTCTCTACAAACAGAGAGTGTCTAATTCAATAATAAGACCCTAATTTTTGTTATGGCCCACTGACATTTCGGTTTGCATGTGTTGGATCATTACTGAATGGATTAGCCTATTAGAGCAGTCCATGGCCTTCCCGGTACTATGTATATCTTCTATATTACTTATATTATCTGGTTTTTCAATTCTTCTTCTACCCACATTGAATGGTGGGCTTACTAACTTCCTAATAATGGGTGGTGAATCTCAACAAAACCAAGAGAATTCTCCGTAGAAGACCTTACCAGGCGACCGCTGGTCCTGAATTAGTTTTCGTTTTTGC
>NC_142928.1:185158538-185171038 GCF_046866305.1 Octopus bimaculoides | reverse complement strand
AGCAGTAAAAAAGAAATTAAAATTTTATGTATTGAATATGAAGGACGACATTTTCAACACCTATTAAGTTTTTTTAAAAGTCTTGTAAAGTCTAATATATTCTTTTGTAGTCTTATACTATCTTATAAATATTTATTTTGCAATAAAATACTTAATGCGGAGAGACTTTTTGAACAGCCTATATACTACAGTAGTTGTGGGTGAAAAAGTTTCCTTTGTAGTCACGTGGTTTGGAAAATGATTGGCCAATTGTTTCCTACCCTTATCTCGGGTCGAAAGAAGCCTTGTGACGGAAAGTATATGGAAATCTGTCAGAAGGACTGTTGTTGATTTGTTGAGCTTTCTCCTTCATGCAAAATCCATGGTCACTAGCCCCTTGTTCTGCGAATCTTAGAAACATAAAATGAAAGGCACAGCTGACTTCGAAGTATTTGAGCTCAAAGCGTGAAGAAGCAGAAGAATTACTCCTAAGCATTCTGTCCTAAGTGCTAACGATTCTACCAGCTCGCTGCCTTAATACAAGTGTGATTAATAAAATATTTTCTCTAGATTAACATTTTTAAAACCATCTCTATTTTGTATCTTTTCATGTAAAATGTGCCTGTAATTTCTTCTTAGTTTTTTTTCTTTATACAGTTGTTTGATCTCCAGTGTGTTTCGAAGTCAAAAGATCAACAAACACTGCGGTAGGGAGATTTCCTTTGAGGGAAATTTGGTTGCTATTTCTAACAGGTCGGACAAATAATTTCCTTTTGTGGCGACCTCCAGCATATCCAGTGTTCAAAGGCTAGAGGCAGTGAAAAGATAATTGGTGCAACATATCGCGTTAAGGGAGTTATGTTTCGTACCCGGTTCAAAAAAGTGGGAAAGGTACCAAAACAAGGCACCATTCACAGTTCTAAACCAAGCTGTAAATCCCACATCAACAAAGGAAACGTGGGGGAAGCCTGCATAAAAAAAACAAGAAAAAAGAGAAAAGCCCTATATATGTTGCTTCAAGTCAACCGAATTATAAAACGGATGTCTGGTCATTTTTAGAGGATGCAGCTGTAATTTGGTAAATAAGGAACAAATTTAAAGGAATTCAACGTAAATTCATGTTCTTCCGTTGACGATATGATAAGCAGAGCCTTTTGGAAACCTGCGGTGGTTCAGATTTCTGTAAGATTGACAAGAATTGTCAATATTGAAATGATGTATGAAAGGAAGCCCTTGGCATATTTCGTAATAACATGAATTATAAAGATTCGAGGAAAACAAGAAAACAAGTAAACAAGGAAAAGTGGCTACAATGACTTGGAGCTGACCTGAAGTAGGGAGGTCATGTCTGTCTGTCTGTCTGCCTGTCTCTACATACATTATATATATATATATATATATATATATACGAGGTCTGATCAATAAGTATCCGGATTGCTGCCATAGTAACGAAGCTAAAGCACGCAGAGTAAAGCCGCTTGACAAAGATTGACCTTGAACTCTGTTGTGCATGCGCACTAAGTTATATATTTATGTGTATGTGTGCCTTTGTGTCTCTGTTTGTAACATCACCATCGCTTGACAGTCGAAGTTGGTGTGTTTATGTCTCCGAAATCTAGAGGTTCGGCAAAAGAGACCGATAGAATAAGTACTAGGCTTACAAAGAATAAGTCTTGGAGTCAATTTGTTCGACTAAAAGCGGTGCTCCAGCATGGCCGCAGTCAAATGACTGAAACGTGTAAGAGAGTAAAAGAGTAAAGAATATAATGTATATGTGTGTATGTGTGTTTGGTAAGAATCTTGCTTCCCAACCACATGGTTCCGGTTCAATCCCAGTGCATGGCACCTTGGGCAAGTGTCTTCTCTACTATAGCCTCAGGCCGACCAAAGCCTTGTAAGTGGATTTGGTAGGCGGAAACTGAAAGGAGCCCGTCGTATCTATCTATCTATCTATCTATCTATCTATCTATACACACATTTTTGTGTCTGTGTTTGTCTCCACCACCAACACTTGACAACCGATATTGCTGTGTTTACGTCCCCGTAACTTAGTGGTTCGGCAAAACAGAACGACAGAATAAATACTAGGCTTACAAAGAATAAGTCCAGGGGTCGATTTGCTCGACTAAAGTCGGTGCTTCAGTGTGGCCGCAGTCAAATGACTGAACTAAGTAAAAGAATAGAAAAAAAGAACATCTATCTATCTATCTATCTATCTATCTATCTATCTATCTATCTACATATTATTATAAGATCTGGTAATTAGTCATATATTAATATATTAATTAATATCGATTAATTATCAGGTGGCCAGCACATTTAAAGAATCAAAGAGATTCAGAAATATTATCTGCAATCTCAGGGGATTAAGGTACATTTTAAAAATAACGTCGACCACTAACGTGGACAATTAATGCGCTAGAAATAGATCACATTTTGTGTCTATTAAGACCTAAAAAGTTCTCAACATGAAATATAGCAGCATACCAAAAACGTGAGCGGGCAAGACATTTAAAATCACCTAAAAAAATCATTATTAAACAGGAACCAGGTTTCGGATTTAACAAATTCTTACCATTTGTCTATTCCTCATCAGCCTGATTTGTAATGTAGCAGCAATTTTCAGAATCGTATACATAGTTGCCCACCGCCATGTGTGCGCGTGTATATGGTTCTGCTAATTACAGCTTAATGGTAAAGTTCAAAAGTCTTATGTCTTGCCCGCTCACGTTTTTGGTATGCTGCTATATTTCATGTTGAGAACTTTTTAGGTCTTAATAGACACAAAATGTGATCTATTTCTAGCGCATTAATTGTCCACGTTAGTGGTCGACGTTATCTATCTACATATATATATGTAAAAGGTCTTTTATATAGCGCTTTTGTATAGCAGTTTTTACTGACTGAGACGAATATACTTCGCTGAGGATGTTAAATAAAACCGATATATGTTCCTTGTTTTCACTATTGGCTGTATTAAGACCAGATTCATTCCCATATTGCATTTTTTGAAGCATATTTTTTCGAAAAATTTCCATTAATTGAACTTATTGAACTCATTTGCTTAGAGTGAGTTTTTGTTTACAAATTGCATAGCTAGTCTCAGTTAATCTAAGTGTTTCGGTACATTCTATTACATATTCGAAACCCTGTTGTATTTATAATTTATTAGGCGGTACGTCACCCCTGAGAAATTCACTCAACCATCTTGTTGATATAATATTATACATACATACATACGTATGTAGTTATGTATGTATGTATGTATGTATGTATGTATGTATGTATGTATGTATGTATGTATGTCTGTATGTATGTGTGCGTGCGTGTGTGTGTGTTTGTACGTCGCTGTTTTATTATTCAGCAGACGACAAGCTTAGTATATTTTCTCCAATTTGTCTGGTCAAATTTCCGGTCCTTTGTCTACTTATTTCCTCCATTAATCAACTAAACTTATTGCCCATTTCTCAAAAACAACAGCAACAACAACAACAGTAACATCAACAGTAAAGCCGCCTTTCTTTCTTCTCCTCACAACATACACATCAACTCTGTCACAACACGCGTCGCCATTATTTGAACTGCCATCATCATCATCATGAACGTCATCACCCCGACCTGCTTCTTCATTACAACGCCACCGTCTCTACTATCATCTGTATCAATCCCCACCGCCTTCACTCCCACTCCATCATTGGCATCACTAGCATGAATACGCAACAACGATGACGACGACGGCCGCTGCCGCCACCACCACCACCACCACCACCACCACCACTGAAATTTTTGGGAGGGGGGGGCAGTCGATTAGATCGACCTCAGTACAGACAAAGGGATTAAGTCGATTACACCGACCCCAGTGCGCAACTGGTACTTAATTTATCGACCCCCGATAGAATGAAAGGCAAAGTCGACCTCGGCGGAATTTGAACCCAGAACGTAAAGACAAACGAAATACCGCTAAGCATTTCGCCCGACGAGCTAACGTTTCTGATTTCTTTATTGCCCACAAGGGGCTAAACATAGAGGGGATAAACAAAAACAGACAAAGGGATTAAGTCGATTACATCGACCCCAGTACGTAACTGGTACTTAATTTATCGACCCCGATAGAATGAAAGGCAAAGTCGACCACGGCGGAATTTGAACTCAGAACGTAGCGGCAGGCGAAATACTGCCAAACATTTCGCCCGGCGTGCTAACGTTTCTGCCAGCTCACCGCCTTCAACCGCTGTTATCATTATCACAACCACCAACGCCATCGTCACTGTTAATGCAGCTTCCACCACGACCGTTAACATTGCCATTAACTCCGTCACTGCTTTCAACACCACCACCATCGCCACCGATATCACAACCACCAACAGCCGCAACACCACCAAAATCACTCCCCCCCCTCTGCCCGCCATCATCACCATCACTATTAGCATCACAACCACCAACACCACCACTACCACTCTCCCTCCACTGCTCCCTTCACCCACCACGATGACAATAAAACGCACCCTTAGACTTGGTTATACAACTCTATAGTAATGTGATTCCTAATTGTTATATTTATTAAATGATCCCAAGAAAGCCTGATATAATTCTCTTCTAACGAATTCCAGAATTTATTGTTTTGACATACAATGTAACTGTTTTCCTGTCGGCGAGCTGGCAGAATCGTTAGCACGCCGGGCGAAATGCTTAGCGGTATTTCGTCTGCCGTTCTGAGTTCAAATTCTGCCGAGGTCGACTTTGCCTTTCATCCTTTCGGGGTCGATAAATTAAGTACCAGTTACGCACTGGTGTCGATGTAATCGACTTAATCCGTTCGTCTGTTCTTGTTTGTTCCCTCTATGTTTAGCCCCTTGTGGGCAATAACGAAATAGGTATTTCTTCTTGTTCCTTACATTAGGAGTTCAAATTCCTTCGAGGTCAACTTTGCCTTTCATCACTTCAGAGTTGATAAAATAAATATCATTTGAGCACTGGGCTCAATGTAATTCTACTGGTCCCACTCCCAAAATTTCAAGTGTCAAACTTAGAAGGAATTTTATATTTAAAAGGAATTTTATATTTAAAACAATGGTAATGAGGAAATGTTGGCACTCCGTCGCTTACGACGTCGAGGGTTCCAGTTGATCTGATCAACGGAACAGCCTGCTCGTGAAATTAACGTGCAAGTGGCCGAGCACTCCACAGACACATGTACCCTTAACGTTGTTCTCGGGGATATTCAGCGTGACACAGTGTGACAAGGCTGACCCTTTGAATTACAGGCACAGCAGAAACAGGAAGTAAGAGCGAGATAAAGTTGTGGTGAAAGAGTACAGCAGGGTTCGCCACCATCCCCTGCCTGAGCCTCGTGGAGCTTTAGGTGTTTTCGCTCAATAAACACTCACAACGCCCGGTCTGGGAATCGAAACCGCGATCCTATGACCGCGAGTCCGCTGCCCTAACCACTGGGCCATTGCACCTCCACAATGAGGAAATGATACATTTCTAAATCTCTCAGAGAGATTTATGCAGTAGTGATACGATGAAGTAGTTGTATGCTGTCAACTTAATATGACAGTCCCCATGAAGGGAATAATACTACTGTTGGTTAGCCTTAGGAAGCTGCACCGCTTCCTGTCGGCCTTGACACATTTCCTGTGTCCTTATATTTACAAGGGGGAGACAAGCACCTCCGCCTAGCTAAGCCTGCATCCAGAGACATGTTTCTGAGTCTTTGCTCGTTCAGACTGATGACAAGTAAAGATTCAGAAACATGTCTCTGGATGCAGGCTTAGCTGGGTGAAGGTGCTTGTCCCCACCTTGTAAACATAAAGACACAGGAAATGTGTTAAGGCCGACAGGAAGCGGTGCAGCTTCCTAGGTCTAACCAACAGTAGCATTATTCCCTTCAAGGGACTGTCACATTAAGTTGACAGCATACAATTACTTAATGGTAATGAGCTTGTAGAATCGTTAACACGCCGGACAAAGTGTTTAGTAGTATTTCTTCCAGATTTTTACGTTCTGAGTTCAAATTCCGCCTAGGTCGACTTTGCTTTTCATCCCTTTCGGGGTTGATAAAATAAGTACCAGTGAAACACTGGGGTCGATATAATCGACTTACCTACTGTTCCCAAATTTTCAGACTTTGTGCCTATTGCAGAAAGAATATGATATAGGTTTCAAATTTTGGCACAGTTCGGTCGGGTGGTAAGTCAATTACATCAACCCCAGTGGTCAACTGGTACGTATTTTAACAACCCCGAAAGGATGAAAAGCAAAATCAACCTCGGCAGAACTCGAACTCAGAACATAAGGACGGACAAAATGCTGATAAGCATTTTGTCCGGCGTGCTAACGATTCTGCCAGCTCGCCGCTTTTATTCCTTCATTGGTTTCAGTCATTCGGCTACGGCCATGCTGGGGCACCGCCTTTAGTCAAACAAATCGACCACAGGACTTATTCTTTGTAAGCCTAGTACTTATTCTATCGTTCTCTATTGTCGAACAGCTAATTGACGGGAACGTAAACACACCCAAATCTGTCGTCAAGCGATGATGGTAGGGACAAACACAGATACACAAACACACACACACACACACACACACACACACACACACACACACACACACGACGGGCTTCTTTCAGTTTCGGTCTACCAAATCCATTCACAAGGGTTTAGTCGGCCCGCGGCTATAGTGGAAGACACTTGCCCAAGGTGCCACGCAGTGGGACTGAACCCGGAACCATGTGGTTGGGAACCATGTGGTTGCTTTTTCCGACGCTTCAACGACTCTACCAGCTACACCACCCTATTCACGCCTATAATAATCACGAGTGGCGACGAACTAGCAGTATCCTTTACACACCAGGCAAAATATTTAGGGGCACTTCATCTGTTCTTACGTACTGAGTTCAAATATGGCCGAAGTCGACTTTGCTTTCATCCTTTCAGGTTCATAAAATAAGTTCTAATCAAACATTGAGGTCGATGTGTATGTACGACTGAAACAAGTAAAATATCATGGCAGGCAAAGGCTACCTGGATGCTAAATTATGCGAAACGATGTTAAGTTTGATGTTTCGGTAGAGCCTTAATTCAAAGAAACGAATGTCACCTTTCCTTGTGGAGCACAAACTTCTTTCATTTTGCATATTTATACACTGGTCTTTCCCCCTTTGTTCTGCTGTTAAATTTCACCACAAAAATCCTCAGATTTTAATATTTTTTTCTTCACGTCAATACTGTCTGTACATTAGCTTCCTTGCTTTTAGGTTTCTACTGTAAGAATAATCACTTTTTAACATACAGTAAAACATATGAACAAAAATACAAGAGAAAAAAGTAACGTTGTTGTTGTTTTTTAAAAAATCTTTTTATTGTTTCATTAGAAAAATTATTCGAAAGAAAGAAAAGCATTATATTAAAAATATAAGTAAAAATTACTTCGTTTTCTTGGCAGTAGCTTTTTTTTGTTGTTATTGAATACATTTTCAATATGGATGAAATGGTGAGGTAAAGATAAAAAAAAAAAAAAATCACTATAGAAACACAAACTTGAAAAATTTGGACACGGTAGAAGATCTGTAGAATAGTTTAGTAGAATACTAACTGCGAAAGTTCTTGTGATATACGGGTGATATATAATGGCAGAGTTCTTGTGTGATGACGACTGAGAAATAGCTTGTAGATCGGCTGGTAAAAAGTCTTGCAGTGTAGAAACAATGGAGAAACTCAGCCGAGAGATCTTATGAAGTGTCACCGTCACAATATTCATCAAATGTAGAAGGTGCGTAGAAGAGAAAGAGAGTTGATATAGAGATATAGAGGGTTAAAATACTTTGGAAGAAGAAAGGACTGAATGAAGGATTGACCTTATAAAAGAAAAGAAGGTTATGTCATGCCGATGGCTTCAAATAAGGATGAAATGGCGCTGTACACGGTTAGTCTGTTACTATACAATTTAAGACCTTTGTAATGAGTAAGAAAAAATATTAAATATGTATATTCTGTGCATCTTTTTTGTTATCCTTCGATTCAAAATTTTAACTTCTAGCTCCGCCATGTTTAATCTCGAAGTGATTATCTCTCTTACAGTAACTGCCGCTAGGTTACACCATGTGTTCAAGATATTTTCTCTTTTTAATTAATATTTTTCTCCTAGTTCTGTTTCTGTTTTATCACTGTACCCTCTGATAAGCTTTCAAGGACGTGTGATAGCATTTCAGAAAGTAATTGATAATTATTAAACTGAACAGAAAATCGGGGTAAATGACCGACACCACTGATGGCATGAAACACATTTTACCGACACTTGAAGAATATAAGGTAAAGTAACTCAGGTAGGGTTTGAACTTAAAACGTGAATGTATATAAATAAATGCTGCGTATAATGTTGTTAGGCAAGTGTAAGGACTTCAGCAATAACAGTTTCTAACATAGGTACTCGGCCAGAAACCTTTTGAAGCCTTTTGCCTATGTTAACTTAGTGGTTAGGAGTATTGGTCTTTCGATCATAGGGTCATGAGATCGATTTCTGAACGGAGTGGCACGTTGTGTCCTGCGCAAAAACACGTCGTTTCACGTCATTCCAGTCTGCTCAGCTGGAAATGTGTACTAGCCTAGGGCTGGTGCAACCCTCTCTTCTTCCAGCTGTCAAATCCTTTGTGCTCCGAAGGGTCAAGGGTAGGTCTGTTGTTAGGGTATCTATGTTTGCTCGCGATTACATTGGCAACTAAAACAATTAGCGAAAACAAGGGGTAGGCTACCGTATTATATTCGCTCACGAATGACGACGTAGCTTTTTTGTTTTTATCTTTGGGTAAACATGAGATATTCCTCAGAATTACAGATTCTTCGTTGCTGAATCGACAAGTTGTGTAAATTAGAAACTGTTCCGGTGGGAAATTTTACGTATTAGGCGTAGGCACGGTTGTGTGATGAAGAAGCTCGTTTTGCAAACAGTTTCGGGTTTAATCCCGTTGCACGGCATCTAGGGCAAGTGTTAATGCAAGTAAACATTTACAATGGTCAAGTGATGTTAGGATGGTAGACTTCGTCCAGCAGGTCCAGAGCAACATCAGCGATAGCCTCATCGAATCGATAAGGGCATCACTAAGCAATTCAAGGTAGCAGAGTCCACTAACGGATATTACCGAGGACATCAAGTATGATTCTACGTAATGAAGAGAGAATAATTCATGTCCGGCAAGACCATGCAATCCGAGTGAAGTACTTGATAAACAATAAACATGCCAAGCTTTGCTTATTTTTAGGATGATAAGAACCTCGGCCAGGCCCGAAAGTTAACAATAGGAATGAGGAACGGTTCAACGGAGATTGTGCAAGGTGCCAACAGTTATGGTAATGTACACCGAGTTCCTGTCATTTTTAATGGTTCTGGGTATCATGAACAATGAGGGCCATGTCATATTGCCTCATTTCTTTCCATAGTCCTGCAGGGTGATTGTCCCCACGTGCATTGAAGTGCTTGACATAGTGATCAAACTCTGGATCAAGGAAGTGGGGGTAGCCTAGTGAGGGCTCAACGTTTTCCATCTGGACTCTGTACTCTTCCACATAGGCCCTCACGACCAGAGAATGGTTGATCGAAAATTTTCACGATCATGTGACATCCAATGATTGAAATTCTCAAAACGACCGTGTCTGAGGCACCGTCGGAAATGCGGCATCAGCTACAGGCTTCACAGAGCTATGGACTAGTTGTTGGGGGCGGTAGATAGTATGGGTTCGGAAGGTGATCTTGGCTTTCAGCCACTTCCGTGGATGTATCAGGGACGGTGCTAGGGATGAGGGTGGTGATATCGAATGGTTTGTTTCTTCGTTGTATCTAGCTGAACGGGTGTGTCGTTTTTCTAGGAGTTTCCTGTTTTTATGTTTTTCGGCCTGGTGTCTGTTTTGCCTGGAATTCTTTTCTGTTCTCGAATTCTTGATGCACTCTGTCTGTCTATACCATGCATGTATGTATGTATGTATGTATGTATGTATGTATGTATGTATGTATGTATGTATGTATGTATGTGTTACTGTGTGTATATATGTTTGTATGTATGTATGTATATGAGTGTGTATGTATGTATGCATGTATGTGTGTGTGTATGTATGTATGTATGCATGTATGTATGTGTGTATGTATGTGCGTATGTGTATGTGTGTATGCATGTATATGTGTGTGCATGTATGTCCTGGGTAGGACTTTAAATTGCATCTGGTAGTGGGTCCCTGGTACGGGGTGTTCCCGTGTTTTGTGGAGTGTGGACCCACCTCTTAACCACTATTGACTCCGTTAGGGTCCTAGCTAAGGATCAATTAGCATGTAAACCAATGGGAGTGAAAGACTCCCTAATTCTCATTAGAACTTCCTTTCAGGAGAAGTCAAACTCTTATATAAAAACCTGAAGTACCGTTGGTATCTGGTCGTCTCAAAATTCTGTTGTGCCACTGGTTTTATAGCTGATTGCACCAAAAAATAGGTTCAGTACTGTCCATTCAAAGCAATTTCTCGCACAGGAACTTCTTAGACTCTCGGAACGTTCGCTCGGACTTAATGAATTAAGAAAGTGGTCTTATTCGGTCATGACTTGACTTCCATCATGCAAGTATGCATGTGTGTATATATACACTTTTACACTTTTACTTGTTTCAGTCTTTTGACTGCGGCCATGCTGGAGCACCGCCTTTAGTCGAAGAAATCGACCCCAGGACTTATTCTTTGGAAGCCTAGTACTTATTCTATCGGTCTCTTTTGCCGAACCACTAAGTTACGGGGACATAAACACACCAGCATCGGTTGTCAAGCGATGTTGGGGGGACAAACACAGACATACAAACACACACATACACATATATATACACATATACGACGGGCTTCTTTCAATTTCCGTCTACCAAATCCACTCACAAGGCATTGGTCGGCCCGAGGCTATAGTAGAAGGCACTTGCCCAAGATGCCACGCAGTGGGACTGAACCCGGGACCATGTGGTTGGTAAGCAAGCTACTTACCACACAGCCACTCCTACGCCTTACATGTTTGAATGAATGTTCGTACGTACGAACGTATGTATGTATGTATCTCCCCATATATATATATATATATATATATATATATATATATATATATATATATATATATATATATACATATATATAGGTTATGAGCGACAGTTGTGCCAATTAGACCCAGAGGTTTCAGGTAATGGTGAGTAAGTGCTATGGATAGACCATAGTTAAGCTCCAGGTTCGGTGGTTATGCGAGTAAGGGGTCCAACGTAGGTCATATATCAGCGTGTGAATATAAGGATTTACTTTTCGTAATAAGATAAAAGAACAAGGCTGTGTATAATATAGAACATTTATATGTTCCATATTATACACATCCTTGGGTTTTTATCTCATTACAAAAAATATATCCTATATATATATATATATATATATATATATATATATTTATATATATATATATATATATATATATATACCGTTTTTTGCATTTGGTTTGCAAGGTTCTTTATGTGAATTCGTGTGGAAATCGGACCGGTGAGTGTTTTAAATTAATAAGGCACTAAAAGAGAATAACTCTCCCCAGACACAATAATATGTATATGGCTGTGGACTCTAGGACTTATTTCTTAAAGCCTACTTTTCGTAATAAGATAAAAGAACAAGGCTGTGTATAATATAGAACATTTATATGTTCCATATTATACACATCCTTGGGTTTTTATCTCATTACAAAAAATATATCCTATATATATATATATATATATATATATATATATATATATATATACCGTTTTTTGCATTTGGTTTGCAAGGTTCTTTATGTGAATTCGTGTGGAAATCGGACCGGTGAGTGTTTTAAATTAATAAGGCACTAAAAGAGAATAACTCTCCCCAGACACAATAATATATATATGGCTGTGTGAGTGTCTATGTATATAAGTGTGTATACATTCGTATGTACGTACGTACGTACGTAC
The DNA here is from genome assembly GCF_046866305.1 of Octopus bimaculoides. NCBI lineage: Eukaryota > Metazoa > Mollusca > Cephalopoda > Octopoda > Octopodidae > Octopus > Octopus bimaculoides. The sequence goes on along the minus strand of NC_142928.1, from coordinate 185,159,075 downwards.
GTATGTATGTATGTATGTATGTATGTATGAATGCATGTAAGTGTGTATGTATGTAAAAATGTATGTTTTGTATATATGCAATCATGCTGATGTATCTATCGAAGTATGTACACAGCTAAGAATTTTTTTTGTAATTTCAACATCAAGTCAGCAAGTTTGGGGAGTGGAGAAGGCAATCACATCGACTCCAGTGCTCAACAAGAATAAATACATAGCTAAGAATGAAAGCCAACAGTCATAAGTCACGTGACTCCCATAGAAAGCAAATGAGTATTTTAAGACATTTATTTTCCGATGTACTCAAAGCTGTTTCACAATTGTCAGTCATCTTTGACAAGCTTATCTACCGCACTTTAATTTTTCATGAATATTTCTTCAAGGAACACCAGGTGACAATAAACAGCCAACGGCTTCCATATTATGCTAAAAGTAGACAGCTTATTCTTCCATCAATCACATCAATGTATAGAGCGGGGCGTTTAGTTTCAGTTGTCGTAGTAATAAATGAATAAGAGTCAACGACTTACCCCTAACACC
>NC_142928.1:185149635-185158038 GCF_046866305.1 Octopus bimaculoides | reverse complement strand
ATATATATATATATATATATATATATATATATATATATATATATATATATATATATATATATATATATATATATATATATATATATATATATATATATATATATATATATATATATATATATATATATATATATATATATATATATATATATATATATAATCTATATATATATATATATATATATATATATATATATATATATATATATATATATATATCTATATATATATATATATATATATATATATATATATATATATATATATATCTATCTATATATCTATATATATATATATATATATATATATATATATATATATATCTATCTATATATATATATATATATATATATATATATATATATATATATATATATATATCTATCTATCTATATATATATATATATATATATATATATATCTATCTATCTATATATCTATATATATATATATATATATATATATATATATATATCTATCTATATATATATATATATATATATATATCTATATATATATATATATATATATATATATATATCTATCTATCTATATATATATATCTATATATATATATATATATATATATATATCTATATATATATATATATATATATATATATATCTATCTATCTATCTATATATATATATCTATCTATATATATATATATACATACCAAAAGCAATTATTGAAAATACAAACAAGAAGCACATATCATACAGACTTATCAACAAGAAAACGAAGCGACCGGAGAGTTTCTCCACCCAAAAAATTGAGATTTGTCTCAAACCGATATGGCCCTTTCAAAGTCATGTTACTTGGGGACGAAAATTTGCCACGGTCCTAGTACGCTTTAAGAGCGAACAGTTAGCGAAGGAATTTTCAACACTCTCTCTCCACACAGATGACTTGGTGATGATACCGAGTTATCTTGGACAGAGAGTGACGAAGGTGACAGTAAAGAATGTCCCTTCACAAGTGGAAACCCAGTGGATAGTAGGTTCTATATGCCTCGAAATGGAGGAGGCAAATATATTAGAAATTGCTACTGCAGAGGAGAAAAACTGGGAAGGGGGAAAAAAAGTCGAAGTCCTCCTCCATATCACTGAAGAGGAGTGCCAAAAGATCCCCACACACATCCAACTGGCAAAGGACCACAAGTTATATGTAGTGGTGGAAGGAAGGCGGCCACGTTGTTATGCATGCGGCAGCGAGGCACACCTCAAGGACAGTTGCCCAACCGCCGCCAACCAAAAAAAGCAACAAGGGCAACCACCAAAACCCGGAAAAAAAACCCTACTACCAACACCACCATCAACAATCAAAACAAGAGAAACACAAGCAACACTGGCAACTGAGAAGACAACAGCATCTGCAAAAACAACAAGTGAGGAAGCAGGGGAAAAGAAAGAAAATTCCAAGACTGTTTCCCCCTCCCCCACATCACACACACCTCACACAAATAACAAGCCATCAGCACCAACAAAAACAGCAACACAACCACTCACACAAGCACACACAGACGCTCACAATTTGCCCCTACCCCCTTCCGATTCCTCAGAACCTTCGTCGGAAGATGAAAGTAATGAGGAATGGCAAATAGCCCAGAAAGGAAGGAGGAAGAGGAGCAAGAAAAGAAAAGCAAACACAAACAAAGCAGGGAGATACACAACTCCCGAAAACACTCCAGACACCAACACAAGCACACACAACTACAACACAAGCAACAAAACCCCAAAAGCAAGTACACACACAATGCTCACTGCCATCAACACAAAAAACTCAGAGTTGATGGAATACATCAACACAAAAACAAACATAACAAACGAAGACATAAAAACCAGCAACCACCCATACACAACACCGCCAGAACACATCAAAATACTACACATAACACCAACCCTGCACCACACACTAAAATCTATTTTTCCAAAGGCAGTTGGCAAATGCCAAAAATACCTGGCGAAAAAACTATATAGTGATCTCCTCGAAGAAAACCCGAAGGAGGAGACACAAAAACTCTCAAACGGTAAGTGACTCTCTTTATAAAACTTTAACACTCAAATCAAAATGATGCTCAAGATTGGTTGTGTAAATGCGCGTGGCTTGGGGTCCCCTTGGAAACAAGGGTACCTCCTAAATGACATAAAGTCACATAAACTAGAAATCATAGCCATAAGCGAGACCAGACTCCATGATACGCGGGCCCTATCGTCCATGTTTGGCAGACAGTTTAACATTTATTTTTCTCCCTGTCTGCCGAGAATGGGCGGTAGTGGCACGGCGGTACTCTTTCGCAAGAGTCTGGATCTCGAAGTAAAGACAGTATTCATAGACCCGGAGGGTAGATTGGTTGTTCTGGATGTCGATGGCAGCGATGGGTGTGCTTTTCGACTCATATCAGTATACGCACCACCTTTAACAGGTAGGCCGGATTTCTTTCGACGTCTAGAAGTATTCCTAGGAACGTCTCGTCCTTTACTTTTAGTGGGGGATTGGAATGCTACCTTGGACACGCATCTAGACTATGTTGGCAGAGATAGGAATAGACGGGGATGCAAATGCCTCAAAGACCTGCTCAGACGCTTTCAACTGTCTGACAGGTACCGACTCGATTACCCGAATGCGCCAATGTGGACATGGACAAACCGCATCGGGTCGTCGAGATCGTATCTAGATAGAATACTGTGTAGGAGAGTAGATAGAGATAGCATAGGGTGTCCACAATTTCACATAGTCAGCTACACGGATCACAAACTTGTGACGTGTACGCTAGACTTAGATAAGACACATAGGCAGGGCTCCGGTTACTGGAAACTAAACGCGTCTTTCCCGTCGAGACCAGTTTTCAGAGACCGGATTAGCACGTTAGTAAAGAGGGCTTTGACAGGAGCCATCATCAATAACAAATGGTGGTTTGCCCTCAAGAGAGCAATAAAAGCAGAAGCGGTTAGGTATAGCAAAGCACTAGCCATAGACAGAAACAGAGTAGAGGGTGAACTAGTTAAGAAGCTAGAAGAGGCAATTAGAAGTGGCATCGCATCCGACGTTTTGGCGGCGAGGTTGGCCCTTGACCAACACTTCAACGCCAAACACGAAGGGTGCGTTGTCAGGGCTAGGATGCGTGCTCTAAGAAACGAAGGTGTTGGAGCCGCACGAGAGGCCCGGGTGGCGGAGGCGCAACAGGGCAACAAAGCCACCATTCGGTCTCTGGTGGACGAACAGGGGCGCGAACTGCTCGAGCCAAGCAAAATGTGTGAGGCCTTTCAGCGGCACTTTGCTCGACTGTTTGGGACGAATGGCGAGCGAGAACGCAGGGTGGACTTCAGTGCCTACCTGCACAGCCTGCCACGACTCTCGGCAAGAGAGGCGGAGTGCTGCGAAGGTGCCATCACGGCGGCGGAAGTGAGGGACGCGATGGCGGGATGCTCGAGGGACAAATCTCCGGGTTTGGATGGTCTGCCCTACGAGCTTTACAACTGTAAGCCAGACTTGTTTGAAGACGTCTTGGTGGCGGTGTACTGCAACTGGCAGCAAAACGGGAGCATTCCCGGTTTTGTGAGTCGAGGAGCCGTAACGCTGCTGAAGAAAGATCCAAACAAGGGGGACGTCATAGATAACTTTAGGCCCATCACTCTGCTCAATGCAGACTTGAAAATTTTGGCCAAGGTGTTAGCCAAGCGGTTGGCGCTTGTCATCGAGAAACTGATCGGCAAGGCGCAAACGTGCGCGGTGCCGGGCAGGAGCATCCATGACAACCTCCATCTGATGCGCTACATCATAGAGAGGGTAGTTAAGGAACCTGGCATGGGTGGGGCCCTGATCAATTTAGATCAATCGAAAGCTTTCGATAGGGTAGACCATCAATACTTGGAGGCTGTCCTCATAGCAGCCGGCTTCGGTCCCATTTTCCGCGGCTGGATGGCTGCCTTGTACAGAGGCATCCGTTCGGTAGTTCGCGTCAATGGGCATCTATCAAGACCCTTCGACATTGCACGTTCGGTCCGTCAGGGATGCCCCCTCTCGTCGCTTCTGTACGTGTTGACTCTCGAGCCACTACTGCGGAAGCTGGCGACGCTGAGGGGCATCCCGCGAGAGTTGGGATGCGGGACGAGCGTGTCGGCATACGCGGACGACGTCACCGTCATAGTGTCTAGCCAAAAGCACATCGAGCTTGTCGGCGAGACACTGAGAGACTACGAAGCGGTAACGGGAGCGAAAATCAACCGGGATAAGTCAGTGGGCTTGCGGCTCGGCACCTGGAGAAGCAACCCCATGCCGTCAAGTAGCGCCTCCGTCGTGGGACGTTGGACTGACGGTCCGGTTGAGATGCTCGGGTCTGGTTTGGTCCAGACCTCCAAACGGAGAAGAACTGGGACGAGATAACGAGAAGGGTGGCCACTCTAGCCCGGCAATGGGCCGAGAGGAAGCTTTCCCTGAAAGGTCGGGCGGAGGTGGCGAACACGTACATCGCGTCCGTCATCTACTACCGCCTGACCGTCGTTCCTTGTCCCGACCCTACCATCACCAAACTGGAGCGCATCCTCTTCCGCTTCTTGTGGAAAGGAAGCGTTCCGATGGTTAGGCGATCCGTTTGCTGCCAACACCCGTTAAAAGGAGGACTGGGCATGCCGTGGTTGATGATGCGCAGACACGCGCTGAGACTGCGACATCTCCGGCTCTACGTAGACAGCGGTGAACAGGTGTGGTCACCGTTTGTGCGGCGCGCTTTCCCGCAGCTCGTCTCCATGACCGAACTGCAGTCATGGATCAAGAAGAGGCCGAGGAAGGGCGAATGGCACCGCGAGTGTCGCGCTGCTCTTCGGCAACTCCAACAACCCGGGTCAACCTTGAGCGACTGCATCACAACTAACGCATTCTATAGTGGATTAGTGGAGGGAAGGTACGACGACGATCTCGGGGCGAACCTGGGCGTCGACGAGGAATACCTGACCCGCCTGTTTAAGACGACCTTCGGGCCGGGACCTATGGACAACTTCCAGAGATCCCTGGCCTGGCAGTGCTATCGAGAAGCACTACCCGTTCGGGATAAGCTCTACAGGCATGGCTCGAGAAACACGGGGCCGACCTGTCCGAGATGCCGGCAGAGCGACGAAACCGTTCTGCACGCACTCGTACAGTGTCCCACCATTTCCGAGCTGTGGGCTTACGTCGAACAACTGCTATCGCGTGTGGGACGAGTCGGTCTATCAGCCGAGTCTATCGTGAATATTGTCGCGCCTCCTTCCTTTAAACGGGAAGGAAGAGCTATTTTCATCGTACTTGTGGCTATGGCGAAAGAATGTGTATGGTGGACGCGTCTGAAAGGTCTAGAGACAAAGACTTTCCTCTCTGGGCAATCTCTCATCAACTTCTTCAAGTATCACCTGAAGAGGAAGTTGAGAGTAGAAAGGGAAGTCTTGTCTAGTGAATGCTTCAAAAAAAGATGGGTGAATGTAGCAAGGATGGCACGTGTGAACGACGGAGCCATCTTGAGCATAACCCTATGAACAAGAAAAAAAAAAATAAAACAAAAAGGCAAAAGAGAGTCACTTACTGTTATAGTTTCTTCAATGAGAATATTGACCAAGGTTACCGTGGTCTTTTCCGTGGGCTTTTCCTTCCACGGCTAAACCTAAACTGTCCTCCCCTCTTTTTACACGAGAACATTACTGTGTGATACACGATCCCTATTGATCGGCCTTTCCTTTTCTTTTTTTTTCGATCCCTTTTGATCGAACTGCCCCTTTTTCCCTTCCTACGATCCCTTTTGATCGACACCACCAATTTTTTTTTTTTTTTTTTTTTTTTTTTTCCTTCCTTCCCCCTCCCAAAAAGAAAAGCTCTACATTGTATTTGTCCCATCTTCGTTGAGCCCTGTGTGGCTAATAAAAGAAATGTATCTACCTATAAGTCTTTCTTCTTACCCATCTCCCCCTCTCGCTCTGCTTCCTTCTGTTGTCCTGACTGCTACTTCACTGCTACACACATCTCTCTCTTCCTACTCGTTCCACTTCCTCCCTCTACCATCCTCTCTGCTCACGTGTGACCTGTGGTCAACTCTCTTTTCACTCCAGCCACTATGAAGGCGAGACGAACTGTTAGCGTTCTAAATCAGATTCGCGTTTGGCCGTACGGCTTTTTAATGTTGTTTTCACTGTCCAATTTTTCCTGTCGGTTTGTGTTTGCCTCCTTGGAATCCTCTGTTTAGTGGGTCGATCCACTACTCAGGAAGAGACTATTCTAGAGTACGTTATGCGTTATCGTCGAAACGTCTAGTTAGAATAGAGGCAGCTGACGAAGGAATAATTCCAAGTGGCTATCTGTTTTCCTATGTGTTCGTTCCGTTGTCTGTAGTTCATTGTTCTAACGTCCTCTACCCTGATATGCATCTATATACACATGTAGATGTAAGTATGTACATATATGTGTGTATACATGCATATATATTCTTTGTATTATATATATAGATATATAGATAAAGGGTTAGACAGATACATACGTCGTGTGTAATATTGTCTGTCTATCTCCTCTCTCTCTCTTTCTCTCTCTCTCTCTCTCTCTCTCTCTCTCTATATATATATATATATATATATATATTTGTATATATATGTATGTATATCATATGCATATGGAAAATCCTAGAGGGGCATATTCCAAACTTCAGCACCAGAGAGATCTTTCATGCTCGAATTGGTAGATACAGTCAGCTCTCAAATATACCACCTATGGAATCACAAATAAAAATCCTCTACTCAACTAGTCTGCTACTTTTACACGTCCTCACCTATTCAACTCCGTACTAAAGAAATCAGAATTATAAAAAGGACCTCTACTGAAGCATTAAAGATGAACATTGCATAAACTCCTAGCGACAATACCGGACCAGCCAAGCATTCAAAGATACACTCAAGGTTTGGTGCTACAAACTCAATCATAGACCAACTTCCTGCTGTAAGCGACAACAAAATCAATAGAAAATAAGACAAGGCTGTGCTCCAGCATGACCGCAGTCCTACAACTGAAACCATTAACAGAATAAAAGAATATATGTGTATGTATCAGTAGACAGGTTGATGATAAATACTGTGTTAGGAAAGAAATGGGTTGAATAGCTGGATAAAAGGTACGTGTACGTGTGTGTATGTATATAAAAATATACATACATACATGCATACATACATACATACATGCATACATACATACATGCATACATGCATACATACATACATACATACATACATACAAGAAGAAGGACAAAGAGATAGATGGGGAGGTTAGATGTGTAGAAATACGTGTGTCTTTTTTTATACTTTTAAAACAGTAAAATAGATATCTCTTGCATATTGAAGACTTAACATTACTTTGTCGAATTTATACAAACAAAAATGATTGTGTTGACTCTGTACGTTAAATAAGACTTGTAAAAGTGACTGACAGATGTGGGTAAAATTGAATACTTTCATATTAACATGTTCCATTTCAATGCATATATGTATGTACGCACGTACTTACGTACTTATGTATGTATGTATGTATGTCTCTGTGTGTGTGTGTGTGTGTGTGTGTGTGTGTGTGTGCGTGCGTGTGTTGTGTGTGTGTGTGTGTGTGTGTGTGTGTGTGTGTGTGTGCGTGCGTGTGTTTGTGTGTGTGTGTGTGTGTGTGTGTGTGTGTGTGTGTGTGCAAGTTCTTAAGTCTCGTCTATAACCTAGTAGAATCTTGTACATTTATATCGTAAAGCTGAAAAAGACTCGATTTACTGTCTGGAGTGACCGAAATTCTTTCAGGTCTTCAAGGTGATAAACAGAAATATCACATACATATGCAAATACACACACACACACACACACACACACACACACACACACACATATATATATATACACACATATTTATGCGTACAAAAACATGTATATGCACATTTCAGGAAGTTATAAGTTATGGCCGGTCATAAAGCATTTAGCAGTCTAGGTGACTAGTCAGACTCATGCGGCCAAAAACGCATAACCTCTCCACAATCGGGTGCACAGGCGCATGAGTGGCTGTGTGGTAAGTAGTTTGCCTACCAATCACACGGTTCCGGTTTCAGTTCCACTGCGTGGCACCTTGGGCAAGTGTCTTCTATTATAGCCTCGAGCCGACCAAAACCTTGTGAGTGGATTTGGTTGACGGAAACTGAAAGAAGCCCGTCGTATATATATATATATATATATATATATATATATATATATATGTATGTATATATATATATATATATATATGTATATATATATATATATATATATATATATATATATATATATATATATATATATATATATATATGTATGTATGTATGTATATGTGTGTGTGTGTGTGTGTGTGTGTGTGTGTGTGTGTATTTCTGTTTGTATCTCTGTGTT
>NC_142928.1:185134635-185144635 GCF_046866305.1 Octopus bimaculoides | reverse complement strand
GTTTTGAAGAGTGCAGTTCAATTTTAATAGTTATTTTCTCAAAGTTATAATGGAAGTGACAAAGGAGCATGTAGTGAAACTACCTCCCGCCATTAGATACAAAACTACTATCGCCATTACATACAATCTTCTCATTTAAATATAAATAAATGCGAGCGTAGTAGAGAACCCATTCCTTGTCCATCACGTGACTGATCATTATTCGAATCGGCAACTTCTTCGAACCGTTCCCGCCAGAACGCAAACTGACCAATCACGGCCCCTAATAAGGTCACGTGATAGAGTAAAATTCTGAAGGCATTTGGAGCCCTCTTAACGCTATATATAGATCAACTCATACCCCACAAATTGGTCTCGGTCCAGTTTCTCTTTGAGAACTGTTCCGTGTACCACACGACAGCAGCAGCAGCCAGCGACCACTTCAGCAGCTTCGTCCAGCCACGATGACCTCCGCCGTCGCCATATCAGCAACAAGAGTCTACGACTACTAACCAGCACCTACCAAGCAGCCTCTACGCTACCAGCGTCAACACGATTTACTATGTACACCACACCAAACTACCGCGGCACATCTCTCTCTTCGATTCTGTTAGGTGACTCAGCTTCACCACGGTAAATAAACAGACAAGAGTTCTTAAACAGACAAGAAATTCTCAGCCAGCGATGAACATCTGTATAACAAGAATCTCGGCCCGGCATCGATGCCACGACATCACAACTAGTGATCAGCACTGCCACACTCAGCCTCTCCTCACTTTCACATACAGAACTTTTCCAATAGTGTACTAACGAACTGGTATAATTGTTCACGTGTTATTGACTCTCTTTCTATCTGCTGTAAACACTCACACACATGTATCACTCACATACACACTTTTCTTTGCATGACGGCCTGTCTTTGATTATGTTCTTATATGTCGCATTCACACTCTCACACAGACATACATCTTTAACACTACAATAAATATCTCTGTTATTCATCTAATACGGTTGTGGTCTTTCATTACTGGTCATCTATGTTATCGTCGTATAACATATCATCTATATCATCCTTGATATATATATTTGTGTGTTCGACCGTGTGACACGTTTACATAAAAGGAGTCCTCTGTTTTTCCATTCGTCACCATTTCTCCTTTTATGAGTTCGCACGGTCGTCCCTTACAAGCATATTCGGCATATTTTGCTTTGAGTTCAATAAAGGCAACAACGCAACGGAAAGTGCAAGGAATATTAAAGCAGTATATGGGGATCAGACAATAAGCGTAGTCCAGTGTCAATGGTGGGCCCAGAAATTCTGAGTAGGAAACTACAGCCTAGAAGACGAGCCTCGTCCTGGAAGATCTGTAGAGCTGGACGACGACGTCCTGCAAACCACGGTGAAACAAAATCCCATCGTAACTGTTGAGGAACTAGCAGAGAATGGTGTATGATAAATTTTCGTTTAACGCTGTGAGGTTGTGACTCCGGATAATATCCAAGTTAAACATCCATTGCTACGTGACCCAGTCGAGGAACGTGCATAAAGTATGGGGCTATTACGTTGTATGAAGCACACACACATACACACGCATGCACACACAAACACACACATATATACACACATACATACACACGCAAACACTCATATACATATATACATACAATTATACATGCATATATATAAATGTTGGTGTTTGTAAACTAAAGAGGGAGATGGTACTTAATAAATGGTATAAAGGTTTATTTAAAATGTCGAATGCAGGCTGTTCCATTTTCCGTTGATTTACGTTTTCCCTTCGCAGAATTCAAACCGGTCACTAAAAAAGTGACAAGGCTCTTCTGTTATGCACGTACACGCACGCACGTATGCGCACGAACGCACGTACTCGCACGTACGCGCACACACACACACACACACACACATACGCACACGCACGCACGCACACACACACACACACACACACACACACACACACACACACACACACACACACACACACACACACACAAATGTTGGTGTTTGTAAACGAAGGAGGGAAATGGTACTTAAGGAATGGTATAAAGGTTTATTTAAAAACTCGAATGCAGGCTGTTTCGTTTTCCGTTGATTTACGTTTTCCCTTCGCAGAATTCAAACCGGTCACTAAAAAAGTGACAAGGCTCTTTTATTTGAACCAAGACTGTTCCTGGAATTTCTGAATATGTGAATGAGTTGGTGAATGTGGATACACTTGCACTTGTGTTATATAGGTGTATATGTGCCTTCAGCACATATTTATTGTTTATCTTTTACTTGTAACAGTCACTGGGCTGCGGCCATGCTGAAGCATCACCTTGAAGGGTTTAGTCAAACAAATCGACCACAGCATTTATTTTAAAGTCTGGTACTTATTCTATTAAATTCGTTTGCCGAATCGCTAACTTACGGAGACGTAAACATAGCAATTCCGGTTGTCAAGCGCCAGTGGTGGGGCAAACACAATGATCCTTTTTCCCCCCACACACGTCGGGCTTCCACGCATTTTCCGTCTACCAAACCCGCTCACTCAGAAGATATTGGTTAGCCCGAGTGCCATGCATTGGAACTGAACCTGAAACCTCGTAGTTGGCAAGTAAACTTCTCACCGCAGAGCCACGCCTATAAATTTGTTTTATTTCCTTTTATGTAAGCCATGTATACATGCGATTGTGTGCAATTGTTCACTTAAGGGAACTCAAGCGGGGAATCCTTGAAATGTTTTATTAATATCCATTCTACCATTAATCCATTGTATTCGGAAGATGTAAGTCGCTTTGCTTTGTTCTTCCATTTAGAGCCTCAGAACTTTTATGCTTTTATGTAAATCTGTTGTTACGTAGCCCGGTATACCTGTGATAATAAGTACAATGAAAATTTATAACCTAGATACAATAGATATAAGTTTCTCATGAGTTCACTATAGATGTTTTTGTTTTCGCCAGTTTTAGATGAGACATTCGCATTCATTGGCCCGCTGATCTCTACAGCTGAGAATTGAGTTTTGTTGTCTGCCTCATAGAGCAATATCACGCCTATTGTGTTTACATTTGGTTGGTGACTTTATTAGAATGTTCCACCAGTGTTCTATAGTTTAAAGGTGTGAATACATTCTGGTTCTGGCTCCTACCTTTTTCTCTTTTGTTTTTTGTATAAATAACTGTTGGGACGATTCTTCCCGTAAAACAGCATTCATTGTGAATGGCTTTAGCAACAGTGTCGTGTCTCGTGGAAAGCCGTTGGTGACGTTGTTGTCGTTATCGTAGTTTCATCATCATTACCACTCAGCCACCACCACCACCGACAACAACAACAACAACAACAAAAACAACAACAGCAACAGCGAACCTTCTTCCACGTTTATTGTTGATAAGAACAAAGTAAACGAAACGCACTAAAGTGGAAAATGAAGATTGAAATGAAGAAAAATAATACGACTGTTTTTTCTTATATACATAAAACTGTAATCACCGATGTCTGTTCCTCTCACACACAAGATGTGAAAATTGTATTTTTATTTTACAATTTTGCGGACCAACTGTTATTTTCGGCCTATTATATCAGCATATCCATTGTATTAAGATAGTGGTTTCAAATTTTGTCACAAGGGCAGCCATTTTTTTGTGGGTGGGGGGAATAAGTCAATTACATCGACCCCAGTGTTTCTGGTACTTAATTTATCGACTCCGAAAGAATGAAAGGCAAAGTCAACCTCGGCGGAATTTGAACTCAGAACGTAGGTAACTAAGATTATTCTTCATTATGTAAATACTTCCGATAATTACCCTCTAATGCTCCTCTTATATACTCTTTGTGTTTCATCCAATATGACTGCTCATTAAGGTGGTGAGCTGGCAGAAACTTTAGCACACCGGGCGAAATACTTAGCGGTATTTCGTCTGCCGCTACGTTCTGAGTTCAAATTCCGCCGAGGTCGACACTCTGAGATCAAATCCCATCGAGGCCAGCTTTGTCTTTCCTCCTTTGGGGGTTGTTAAATAAGTATCAATCTGGGGCAGTGGTTCGACAGAACTGAAAGACCACCGGAGATTCCTTACAATATTTGTTTTGGCTCTTTATGTTCTGAGTTCAAATCCTGCCATGACTTCCTCGAATGATAGACTTAATCCACCGCCCTGTTTAACACCACCACATGATACCAGGAATACCTTTAGTAGAGTCAGCTCTGTTGCAAGCATTTGGATCAGGCTTCTGGGTTGAGATACCTTCCTCCCCCACTTTCTCTCATTGGTTTCGGAGCTCCTGTAAAGAGCCATGGCCACTACACTCATCATCATCCCCTGAACATTTCGGTGTCGAGTCCTAGAACTTATAGGAACGGTTACATATGGGAAAATCTTAAAAGAAGGTTTGGCGCAAGATCGTTCACAATTATATAAACGATAGAGTTGAAAGTAGCATTGGCCAAAAATTGAATAAATACGGATCAGTTTGTCATTGATAATTTAATCAAATCTTCGCCTAATCGAAGAAAGCTGTGAATTTACACGCGAGGAAGCCACCAGCTGGTATCAATGAGGAAAGCCAAATCGAAAATTTAACTCATTTTTTTCTCCCCGGTATTAATAATCGAACAATGAATAACGTGGTACAATGGTGAATTAAGAAAGGTCATTGTTGAGTGAAGAAGAGATCAGAAAGAACGTTGAAAGATTTTTTTAACACTGGCATTTCGGTGACTGAGATCATAACATTTCCCCTGCATGGAACGCCAGTTCGTTGCAGGATCACTCATAGCCAACTGAATGGACTGAGGCTATGAAATGATTAGCTCAAGAACACGACACATCGACAGGTTCGGGAATCGAAACCACAATCTTGAAAGCAACACCCTAACCGTGAAAGCAACACCCTAACGACTAGGCTACGTACCTTCCCTACTAGCAAAAAGATTAAAAATAACAAAAAAGAAATCAAGAATCGGGATGAATGAATGGCGGCTGTCGGCTTAAATCCATTTTTTTTGTCTTGTTTAATTTGGCAGTGATGGTTGTCTTGCAAGATCTCGTGTCAAACCTCACTGAATACAGCAAATGTAAATGTCATTTTTTTTTTTGTTAGCGACTGATTTGGTTGGTTTGATGGCTAAAGTGTTAAAATATGTTTCAAATATTGGATTGAAATAAAATGAATTTCTCTTAAGAACGTATAAATCTTATTAACTCCTCTCCGCTGTCAGTATTTCATTAATCTCTCTACCCCACCCATACTGTCTTAACCAACTCCAGTCATCTGTAATGGATTCCGCCGCCACCCGTTCATTCATAAAGACAAGGAAGGTTAAACGCGGGTTCTGTGAGGCGGAGTAAATGGGAAACTGCTGTGGTAAAAACGGAGAAGGAAAATATATTAAACACGATAGATAAGAAGGACGAGCAGCCAGTGTCTACCACGTTGGAGTTTAACAGCTGGAGGTGTTTTACATCTAAAGGGCAATGTAGTCAGCCAGGCAAACGGAAAACATAAGGGAGCTTACAACACGCACACGCACACATACACATGTATTACTTGCTCGGTTGTTTAATGACTGCGCATTTGTGTGCGTGATTACGCGCATGCGTGCGTGTGCATGTGTGTGTGTGTGTGTGTGTGTGTGTGTTCAGATCGGAATTTTACAGCTTATTTTTGACCGGCCACCTGCTTGGTAGCAAGGTTGCAATTTGGAAAGGGAGGTTTTTGTTATTTTCGTAATCCTTTTTCAAAACCATTCAACCTTTAAATTTTAAGGCCTTGTTGATATTTTTTATTGTCCCAGATTTCGTGATCATCTGTAGAATGTACACACACACACACATACACACACACACACACGCACGCGCATGTTTAGTGTTATTAGTCGGGCAAAGAAAGAGCACTTGATACGTGAATGGAGATTAATGGTTTATTTTGGTCGAGTCAGTCTCTTTCTACTATGAGTTTCGCTGGTAAGTGCATATAGGTCCGGCCCTAGGGTTGCTGGGGCCCCTGGCAAACTGAACTGCGGCGCCCTTACAAGTATAATTTTTAAAAACTTTCACAAGGAGAAAAAAAACTGAAAATGTAGACTAAAAAGTATACGGCGCCCTGGGTGACTGACCGAGTTGCGGCACCTTAAGCCGGCCCTAGGTGCATAGGGTCTTTCAGGTAAGTTATGACTGAAGAAATATTGGAATAATCAGTATCTCAGTGATGGTGCGTGGCTTAGTGATTAGGTTACTCGGTTCGCTATCGTAAAGTCCTGAGTTCGATTCCTAGTGGCGTGTTGTCCTTGAGCAAAACACTTTATTTCAAACTGCTCCAGTCCACTCAACTGGCGGAATGAGTTGTACCTGTAATTCAAAAGGTCAAGCCTTGTCACATTCGGTGAGTCACGCTGAAGCTCCCTCAGAACTACTTTCTGCGAGCTGGCAGAAATGTTAGCACGCCGGGCGAAATGCTTAGCGATATTTCGTCTGCCGTTACGTTCTGAGTTCAAATTCCGCCGAGGTCAACTTTGCCTTTCATCCTTTCGGGGGTCGATAAATTAAGTACCAGTTACGCACTGGGGTCGATGTAATCGATTTAATCCCTTTATCTGTCCTTGTTTGTCCCCTCTATGTTTATCCCCTTGTGGGCGATAAAGAAATAAGAACTACATTAAGGGTACGCGTGTCTGTGGATTGCTCAGCCGCTTGCACGTTAATTTCACGAGCAGGCTGTTCTGTTGATCGAACTAACTGGAGCACACGTTGTCGTAACTGACCGAGTGCCAGACGTTGGCCTGTATACTCTAACATTTTGTAGCAGACGTAATGAATAGGATTGCTTTGTTAATTACATTACCGTAAGACTTTAAACTATTGACCTTTGGTCCTTTTCTTTCAACAATCAGGCAAAGCTTAACAAAGTTCGTCGACGGAATGGCATAACTTTTGTAGCTGATTCTTCAGGTATCATGCTTTCTACTATAGGTACAAGGCTTGAAACTGGTACTTAATTTATCGAACCCGAAAGGATGAAAGGCAAAGTCGACCTTAGCGGAATTTGAACTCGGAACGTAAAAACACGAAATGCCACTGAGCATTTTGCCCGGCGTGCTAACGATTCTGCCAGCTCGCGGTCTTATTCTTCAACTTGCAGCATCATAACATAAAAAGGTTAAAGAAAATCTTTGGTAAACATAGGCTGTGTAGTTAAGAACTTGCTTTGCAACTTCGACATGGTGAAGCTTAGGTGTTCTGAAAACCGAAATCTTCTAGATAGATAAAACATATCTGTTGGTAAGGATGGGTGTTGGTAGACTGAAGCAATGTGGAAGCCAGTCTTATATATTCGTGTATCTGGGTTTCTGTTCGTCTCATACATCTACTTGATAATCGCTGTTGATTTGTTTATGCCCCTGTAACTTAGAGGTTCGGCTAAAGATACCGAGGAAACAAGTATGCAGCCTTCAAAATAAGCAGCGGAAGCGATTCGTTCGAGTAAAACCCTTCAGGGTTCTGCCTCAACATGGCTGCAATCCAGTGAGTGAAACATGTTATGGATCAAGAAAAAAATAGTTCACTATCCTGGAGAACTTTTTGCAAATCAGTGGGATTTTTAGGGCTACAGACAAACAGCCAGACAGACGGGTCAGTCAGGAAAGTAGTTATCATTATGAGGGATTTAAATCAACAATGGCTATCCAGTAGCACAAAATTAATGATTATGAAGTTTATGCAACATATCATTTTGACTTCTATTATAGCCAGCTGCACCAAAGGATAGGGTGTGGTTAAAACGAAACACCCATCCTTACCAACAGATATGTTTTATCTATCTAGAAGATCTCGGTTTTCAGAACACCTAAGCTTCACCATGTCGTCAAGCAATAAATCCCTTGGGATTGACAGTCGCTGGAGTGGCTTTGTGGTAAGTAGCTTGCTTACCAAGCACATAGTTCCGGGTTAAGTCCCACTGCGTGGCACCTTGGGCAAGTCTCTTCTACTATAGCCTCGGGCCGACCAAAGCGTTGTGAGTGGATTTGGTAGACGGAAACTGAAAGAAGCCCGTCGTATATATGTATATATATATGTATGTGTGTGTATATGTTTGTTTCCCCCCCCCCCCAACATCGCTTGACAACCGATGCTGGTGTGTTTCCGTCCCCGTAACTTAGCGGTTCGCCAAAAGCGACCGATAGAATATGTACTAGGCTTGCAAAGAATAAGTCCTGGGGTCGATTTGCTCGACTAAAGGCGGTGCACCAGCATGGCCGCAGTCAAATGACTGAAACAAGTAAAAGAGTAAAAGAGTCGCTGGATACCATCATGAAGAATATGACGTAACGAATCATTAACTTATTGTCGGATACACAAGAGCTTGAAGCCTATACTTTGTTTATGTCTCTGTCGGTAAAACCAGACCAAATCAAACCAAACTAAATCAAACACGCACATCCTGAGATGCTGACATGATAATGCTTAGGATTCCTAAAACTATGATGGCTAGCGATGTTGGGGGAGAACAAACACACACACATACGATGGGCTTCTTTTAGCTTCGTGTACCAAATCCACTCACAAAGCTTTGGTCGGCCCGAAGCTATAGTAGACTCAACTGGACGTCCTGTTCGATCTTCATCTTCAAGGCAGAAATCTCCACTTCTGAATTTTGCAAACCATCTTCTGCAAGTTCTTTCATTCAACCATTCTTTCCCATAAACTGAGTCTATGTTTCGAGTCGCTTCGATTGCGGAGTTTCCGTTTTTGTACTCATAAAGCATTCATCATCATCATCATCATCGTTTAACGCCCGCCTTCCATGCTAGCATGGGTTGGACGATTTGACTGAGGACTGGTGAAACCGGATGGCAACACCAGGCTCCAATCTAACTATGTGCCTTAAATGCTGTTTGGATACTTCCATGTTAGACAGGGTTTTAATCAAAGAAATTTTAATTCTATTATTCTGTAAAATAATATTTAATTAGTTTAAATGTACACAAATGCATAAAAATAATTTAAAATGCCATTAGACATTCTAAAATAATATTAAATTTCATTCTATTTTAAAGGTAAAATCGGACAGAACTTATGGAAGGGATGACCTTTTATATATATATATATATATATATATATATATATATATATATATATATATATATATATATATATATATATATATATATATATATATATATATATATATATATATATATATATATATATATATATATATATATATATATATATATATATATATATATATATATATATATATATATATATATATATATATATATATATATATATATATATATATATATATATATATATATATATATATATATATATATATATATATATATATATATATATATATATATATATATATATATATATATATATATATATATATATATATATATATATATATATATATATATATATATATATATATATATATATATATATATATATATATATATATATATATATATATATATATATATATATATATATATATATATATATATATATATATATATATATATATATATATATATATATATATATATATATATATATATATATATATATATATATATATATATAATATATATATATATATATATATATATATATATATATATATATATATATATATATATATATATATATATATATATATATATATATATATACTATATATATATATATATATATATATATATATATATATATATATATATATATATATATATATATTATATATATATATATATATATATATATATATATATATATATATATATATATATATATATATATATATATATATATATATATATATATATATATATATATATATATATATATATATATATATATATATATATATATATATATATATATATATATATATATATATATATATATATATATATATATATATATATATATATATATATATATATATATATATATATATATATATATATATATATATATATATATATATATATATATATATATATATATA
>NC_142928.1:185121279-185128779 GCF_046866305.1 Octopus bimaculoides | reverse complement strand
TTTTGAAAAACAGTAGGAAGATGCCTAGGAGTCGCGACTTGGGTGGGTCCAGTTCTCATGGAGTGCCGGGAATTAACGGTTCGAAACGCTTGCCGAGAATTCCTTCTCTGAAGATTTCTCTTGCTGTCCGTTCGCCTTTAAATATTTCATGATATGGCCGTTCCTGTTTTTAAAGAGATGACCTTGCTACTTGGGAATAATATCACCTAAACGTTCCGGATTCAAGCCCTTCTGAAGGCAGCATTTGAAATACAGTAGGAAGGTGTCTAAGAGTCGTGACTTGGGTGGGTCCAGTTCTCATGGAGTGCCAGGAATTAACGGTCCGAAACACTTGCTTGCCGAGAATTCTTCCTCTGAAGATTTCTCTTGCTGTCTGTTCGCCTTTAAATATTTCATGATGTGGACGTTCATGTTTTTATAGAGATGACCATGCTACTTGGGAAATAATATCACCCAAACGTTTCGGATTCAATCCCTACTGAATGCAGCTTTTGAAAACCAGTAGGAAGATGCCTAGGAGTCGTGACTTGGGTGGGTCCAGTTCTCATGGAGTGCCAGGAATTAACGGTCCAAAATACTTGCTTGCCGAGAATTCTTCCTCTGAAGATTTCTCTTGCTGTCCGTTCGCCTCTAAATATTTCATGAGGTGGCCGTTCGTGTTTTGCCAAATTGCTAAGTTAAAGCGTTGCAAAGTTTTGCATTTATTGCTAAATAAATTAGAACAAGTTAAAGTCGTGTGAAAAACAAATACGAAAACAATACAAGCTTAAAATGTATAGGCGCAGGCATGGCAGTGAGGTAAAAGAAGCTCGCTTTGCATTCACGTGGCATTGGGTTCCGTCCCACTGCGTGGCACCTTGGGAAAATGGCTTCCAGTATAACTCTTGCCTGTCGTGTGAGTGGGTTTGGTAGACGGAAACTGTATGGAACCTCGTCATGTTTATATGTGTACATACATCTAACTCTGCCTATATATATATATATATATATATATATATATATATATGCTTTCGACACTTAGTTGCGTTAGCAAAGAGATGTTCGTTCGTCTCCTACGCGGATAGGAAAGCCTTCTTTTTTCTGTTGAGGGCTTATATGCCCCTTTTTTAGACTATTTTCCTTAGTCATTGCACGGTGATCGCCATAAGCTTTAAACTTATATAAAACTACCATTATATATATATATATATATATATATATATATATATATATATATATATACACACGTGTGTATGTGTGTGTATGTGTGTGTGCGTGCGTGTGCGTGTTTGTCCCCTACCATTGCTTGACAAACAATTCTTTTCTATATTCTTGAAAGTTGGAGGTTCGGTAAAAGAGATCGATAGAATAAGTACCAGACATAAAAAGAATAACTACTGGTATCGATTTTGCTCGACTAAAACCCTCTAAGGTGGTGCCCCAGTATGGCCGTAGTCCAATGACAGAAACAACCAATGATAAAAGATTATGAAACAAATTAAAACGTTTCAAATTTGTAATTAACACAGCTATGATTATTATGATTTTGTTGTTTAGATTCATTTCAACCCTGATATAGCGGACCGATTAATTAAAGATTTTCCATCCACGACTATCACGTCATAGTTTTCAGACATAGCTTGCCTAAATTTCAATAATCCTTTAATTCTTTTTCTTATGGCAATAAGTATGAGTTGAAAGAGGCTTTGATGCAGTTTTTTTAGCCATTCCCATGAACGCTTGCTATAACTTGGCTAGTTAAGATTTAAAAGTTTAAAATAACGTCGGTGGGAGCTATAACGCTTATTGGAAGAATAGTACACACACACACACACACACACACACACACACACACACACACACACACACACACACACACACACACACACACACACACACACGAACTAAAATGCCGCTGCCATATTTGATGGTATATAAGATGAGCTATGTTTACCAAAGAAACAAAAAAAACGCCTAAAAAAAAATTACCCTGGGTCCTCTGTGTATATTACATGCTTTAATGCAATAAAAACTTTATTTCATGAATATGCGCTGTTGAAATTCGCGGATGCCTAATATACCCATACGTCTTCTCTGCCATCAAATATGGGTGGTAATTGAAAATCCATTCAGTTTCACAGTACCAAAAACATTGCGAAATTTTACTATAATTGGTTCTGTTTTGATTAACAGCGGTACATCTTTCTACACATCAATAAACGAAGAACCACTGAACATTTTTAAAATGCAATCTGTACACATTCCTTCGACAAGAAAAAAAACCCAAAAAAACCAAACAAATATTACATCTAATCAGAGGAGGAGAGTGGCTTAGTGGTTAGGGTAATCGGCTTGCGATTGTAAGGTCATGAGTTCGAATTTTGGCGACACGTTGTGTTTTTCAGCAAGACATTTTATTTCACGCTGTTCCAGTTCATTCAGCTAGCAAGTATAGGCAGCACCTGTATTTCAAAGGGCCAACCTTGTCGCATTTTGTGTTACGCTGAAACTCCCTGAGAGCTAAGTTAAGGGTACACGTGTCTATGGAGTGCTCAACCACATGCACATTTTACGAGCCAGCTGTTCCATTGATCCGATTACCTGGAACACTCGTCGTCGAAACCGACGGAATGCCAGTCTACATCCAATTAGGTTTCTACTAACAGTGTCATGCTCTGTGAAAGAGACTGGAAATATAAGTTTCCACCGCCAATATCATTACCTTTAAATAAACAAAAGAGTCCAGATTTAAATTTAATATAAGAGTTAATATGGCGTCCAAATTCAGATGTAACATTCTTTTAACACGGCTATATGGTTAAGAAACTTGATTTGCAGCCTCTTGGTTTCAGGTTCAGTCCCACTGCGCGGAACCTGGGGCAAAAGCCTTCTACTATATAACCTTGGACCGACCAGTGATTTGTGAGTGAATTTGGCAGATGAAAACTGTGCAGAAACCCATCGTATATATATATAGTCGTCCATAAGTCCATAAGTCAGGAAAAAATGCACTCGTCAGTAGAGTGGATAAATCAATGGAAGTGTACAGTATTATATATCCATTACAGCCGATCTAACCGATCGGTTTCGTACTAGAGGTTCAACGGAGTGTTAGGTAACAGTCTGATTATGTAACCGTGCACTCTCCAGAGATGATAGTTATGGAATATGTGTGTGTGTGTGTATGTGTATGTGTGTTTGTGTGTATGTGTATGTGTGTTTGTGTGTGCGTGCGTGTGTGTGTGTGTGTGTGTGTATTTATTTTAATGATCCCGAAGATTGGAAGGCAAAGTCGATCTCTGTGGAACTTGAATTAAGAATGTAAAACCGAAAGAAATGCAGTTAAGCATTTTCTCCCTTGTGCTAACCATTCTTTCAGCTGGCAGAATGGTTAGCAGGCCGGAGAAAATGCACGATGTAGGACTGGCTCTGCAGTAAACCGTACCACTATGATAATCTTCATTATGCAAGTTGTTTTGCAAACCAAAACACCAGTACCAATACCATTACACTTTGTTCACATGTCTAGAGGCTAAAAAAAGAGGCGACTGAGACAGGTAGTAAATATCACTAGAATTCTTCAGTTGTGACCCTCCGCACAGGCCATCATGGAATGATGGTTGTCTTTACCTTTTTGTTTTGCTGAGCCGCCATTCGTCGAAGCGACGGGAGAGTCGAATGAAAATATAGTGTTACTTCTATATGGTACCTATTTACCATTAAATTAGAATCCGTTGGAACGCAATATGAGAGAGAAAACGAAGGTGGCGAGCTGGCAGAATCGTTAGGACGCCGGACGAAATGCTTAGTGGCATTTCGTCTGTCTCTACGTTCTGAGTTTAAATTCCGACGAGGTCGACTTTGCCTTTCATACTTTCGGAGTAGTTAAAATAAGTACCAGTTAATCACTGGGGTCGATGTGAAACCACCATGAGAGAGAAAGGGGAAGATGGCGGAGAAGCGCCTTTTACTGATAGAGTGACAGGAACCTTGTGATTTATTCCAAAGTCTGTTAATAGAATAATTTAAAGGGAAGAAAATGTATATAATGAACGCGACATACATGGCGTAAATGAAAAAAAACAAAAACAAAAAAACTAAATCAAATAATGAGAGAAAACGACAAGGTAAAAAACGATGTTTTGAGAAGCCCTTGTTCACACATATATCACGAAAATCTGTAATAAAAGAGGGATTTTTTTCCTTTCCAAAATAAATATACAGAGCTTAATGTTTGCAAAAGGCACGGGTCTGTACATGCATCTAACGTTTTTAGTTAATATATTTCTGTGTGTCTATGGCAAGAAGAAACATGTTACAGTTACGATTGAGAAAATTAACGTTAGAAATTCGTCGAGATTGTAAACAAATCAACGCTAGAACATATTAAATGTCGGCGAAGTTGCCAATGAGAAGTTGCTTCGTTGCTTACTGCTCTGTTTGATGAACTTTCTCGTTTAAATTCCAAATTAAACATCGGCTGTACGTATAACAGCGTAAAATCTCTTTCTCCCTCTCTCCCCCATCCCTCTCTAATATGTGTGTGTGTGTGTTATAAAACACGTTTAATATATATATATATATATATATATATATAAAACACGTTTATATATATATATATATATATATATATATATATATATATATATATATATATATATGTGTGTGTGTGTGTATATATATATATGTATATATACACACACGCATGATTGTATGTGTGTGTATGCGTATATACTTGAATATAGAAACATGCATATATATATATATATATATATATATATATATGTATATATATATGTATGTATACATACATATATATGTATATATGCATATGTATGTATATATATATGTATATATATATACATGTATATATATTTATATATATATATATATATATATATATATATATATATATATATATATATATATATATATATATATATATATATATTAAAATTAATGAACGAATTTGCCTTCGTTTGATTTCTGTAGTAATCACCAGTGTATTTTGGGCGATTTAATAACGAATTTTGACTGTTATTTCAAGCAGGTAGACATACTTAGTATGTCCTTTGATTAATTTTATTTCTATATATATTATATATATACACATACATACACACACACACACACACACACACACACACACACACACACACACACACACACACACATATATATATATATATATATATATATATATATATACACATACATATACACACACATATATATATATATATATATATATATATATATATATATATATATATATATACACATACATACATACATACATACGTGTGTGCGTAATCATGTATGTATGTATAGATGTATGCACACGCAGGTGGACTGACTGTTGTAGGACAAGTGGCACACGTTTATACTACTAATTATTAAATAACTTCCCTTTATCTCTTTCTGTTCTTGTCTATTATTCACTGACTGTTTTTGTTGGGGTGCTTTTAGTGGT
The DNA here is from genome assembly GCF_046866305.1 of Octopus bimaculoides. Taxonomy (NCBI): domain Eukaryota; kingdom Metazoa; phylum Mollusca; class Cephalopoda; order Octopoda; family Octopodidae; genus Octopus; species Octopus bimaculoides. Next base: position 185,123,327 of record NC_142928.1, on the reverse strand, counting down.
ACGTGTATCTTTCTTTGTAATGTATGCAATGTGAAGTATGCGTGTGATGCAACATATTTGTCCAGTAATGTATGAACGTGCGTGAATCTGTCTGTGTGTGTGTGTGTGTGTTTATCATTTTTATCTTTTACTTGTTTGAATCATTGGACTGCGGTCATGATGGGGCATCGCCTTGAAGGGTTTTAGTCGGGGTTCTCAGAATAGTGCGATCTGTGAGGAAACCATCGATTCAAAAACATGGACTGAATGGATCTTGTAGGTACGCAATTTTAACAGAATATTTTGCGTTGTTGTTGATGTGTAATAACCAAAGTAATAACCGATCGATTGGACAATTTCAACCAGGTTGTCGGTCGAACGATAAGGCTCGGTCTACAGAGATGATTTTTTTCTTTCTTTTTCCCTCTAGCATGCATGTGATATAATTCACACTACTGGATGTATTGAAAGAGCCAGCACTACGTAATTAGCAAATATTTCATTATCTAAAAGGTAATGAAACGCTGATTTCAATTCCCTTTGATTTTCGTGGTGATGATGATGATGATAGTGGTGGTGGTGATGATGATGATGATGATGATGATAAGAAACAGATGAAAAACAGTGGTGGTGGTGGTCATGATGATGGCGGTGGTGGTGATAACTGAGTTAATGGTGGTGACTTGTAGTCTTTTGTTTTTTGTTTACCGCCTATCCCCCAATCCACGTCGCTCAGCCCTAATTAAGAGAAGCTATGGTCACAAGCGTTCCGGTCATGTCCATCCTGTCGTTTCGCCCGACCCAATACATCAAGACCACATTATTCTTTCACTTGTTTCAGTCACTGCTTTTAGTCGAACGAATCGACCCCAGGACTTATTCTTTGTAAGCCTAGGACTTATTCTATCGGTTTGTTTTGCCGAACCTAGCGGCATGGTTGCCAAATGATGGATGGTGGGCGGACAAACACAGACTCACAAACGTGTGATGCAACATATATATATATATATATATATATATATATATATATATATATATATATATATATGAGAATTCACGAAAAAAACAACAGACGAAGACAGGCGATGTAAACAACAAATGAATGTATTAGTATAACACTCGGGAATAGAGAAAGTCTTTGACGTTTCGAGCCTACGCCTTTCAACAGAAAGGAACACAGAAAGAAACAAGGAGAGAAAAAATATGTGTAGTGGTCAGCGATCTAATATGTATATGTATATGTATATGTATATGTATATATATGTACAACGGGCTTCTTTCAGTTTCCGTCTACGAAATTCACTCACAAGGCTTTGGTCGGCCCGAGGCTACAGTAGAAGACACTTACTCAAGGTGCCACGCAGTAGGACTGAACCCAGAACTAAGTGGTTGGGAAAACACGTCAAAATGTGATCTGAAGGAAATTTGGTTGCTATTTCTAGCAGGGGGGAGCGACAATCTAATGCCGCCTCCGTCACAATCTCTAAGCCGCAGTGATAACAATAAAGTGTGCGTACGTGCGTGTATGTGTGTGTATGTGCGTGTATTGTATTTATGTATGTGTAGGTAGTGTATGTATGCGTGCGCGCTCTCAGTAAATTATGTGAAAGTTATTGACTTTAAAATGAGGTGTATTTTAGATGGTTGAATTAATGGGAAATTAATGGGAAATGAATGGGAAATTAATGGGGAATTAATGGGTTAGAGAGAGCAGAGATAATTTACATTCATTGAATTAGGAAAACTTCTTGTAGGATGGTGGTAATGGCGGAGTGGTGGCGGTGATGATGGTTATGATGATACTGGTGATGATGGTGGCAGTAGTGACGGAAGTAGGTGTGGTGGAGGCGGAGGGTCGACAACGGTGATGATGTTGGTGTAGCTGTTTAGCCATAGGCCAATTCTAATCTAGCAAACCTATAATCAAGCGTTCTAGCCAATGACAACTACTTTTAGTTTCAACTTGCCTGGCTTTCCGTCGGTTACGACGACGAGAGTTCCAGTTGATACGATCAACAGAACAACCTTCTTGCGATATTAGTGTACTAGTGGCTGAGCACTCCGCAGGC
>NC_142928.1:185113779-185116279 GCF_046866305.1 Octopus bimaculoides | reverse complement strand
GTTAACAGACAGTTAACAGGGAACAGGTATATTGTAATGTCGACTAAACAGATATATATAAAAGGAAAACGGTGAAGCTGAGCGAAAGAAAGTCTACGTAAACATATTTGAATTCATGTTTATATAATCTTTGATTTGTTACTAGACATAACATTTGCTAATAAATCCTCAGACACGTAAAGGAGGCGTTCATACGTTGTAGAGCAGTGTAAGAAAGACGAAAACACACACACACACACACACATACCTTTCTCTCTCTCTCTTTCGCTCTCTCACACGCACACACACACGCAAAGGTACACTCACACACAACGCAGATGTTGGAAAGAAACTGCACTCGGTGATATTTTCTGTTTCTGATTTGCGAAGACGAGACAGAAGTATGAACTTATTTGACTGGTTTTGAGATAAAAGGTAAATTGTGAGGTTGTTATTGCTGATGTTGTTGTTATTGTTGATGTAGAAGCGCGTGGCTTTCGATCGCAACGTCGTGAGTTCAATTCCTGGCGGCGCGCTCTGTCCTAGCACAAGAAAATTTTAATTTTATTGCTCCAATCCACTCAGCTGGCAAAAATGAGTTGTAACTAATTCAGCAATAATTATGCACCAACCCAATACTTATCGCATTGATATTTGGTTGGAAATTAGTGAGTTTTAGCCCTAAATTACTGCGATCTCCCAAATTCAGTTCGTAAATAATTCAACGTTCTTAATGTTCAAAATCCTTTCGCGTGTTTATCGCTCACTTGGAGAACCCAGGGGTCAATACCGATCACATTGCTGCCCCTTGGTCTTGCAGGGAAAGTGACCACATAGAATTTCCATTGTTGGCTCGTAATTGTGAGACGAGTTAGTTGCAGTGAGAAGAAATAACTTAAAAATTAGAACAGCACCTTTAACTAATTTCATATTTTTTTATTGCCCACAAGGGGCTAGACATAGAGGGGACAAACAAGGACAGACAAAAAGATTAAGTCGATTACATCAACCCTAGTGCATAACTGGTTCTTAATTTATCGACCTTGTAAGGATGAAAGGCAAAGTCGACTTCGGCAGGATTTGAACTCAGATCATAACGGAAGACGAAATACCGCGAAGCATTTCGCCCGACGTGCTAACGTTTCTGCCAGCTCGCCGCCTCTGACTAATTTCTGATAATGAACCTTAGGTATGAAACGTTAGTTATATTTTTATTCACGTTACACCAACACCGTACACTCCATTCATGAACTACTATTGAACTTCAAAAGCTCAAAGACAATATAATGTATGGGTATATATATTTTTTTAATATATTATTGTTTTATATATTATTTTCTTCATTTTGTACTTCTTTGTAAAAAACATTTTCATTCTCCTTCTTCTTGATAATTTGCTTTCGCAATGAAAACCGGTTAGGAATCTTCATTAAAATATGCTTCCAGTTTAGCATTCTGCCTTTTTTTTATTTTCCGATATATATATATATATATATATATATATATATATATATATATATATATATATATATATACGACGGGCTTCTTTCAGTTACTTCAGATTTTATAAATGTATTCCTTTCTTTTGAGAGGAACCAACGTAGCTTTTCCAGTGGTGTCCCAATCATAAATATCTAACCATTTTTATGTTTTAATTTATTACTTAACCTCATTTAACATGTCTAAACTTATAGCCATCTTATATCAACTAATAACAATTAATGTCATATGTTTTAAGGCAACAAAGTGATGCGATGTTTATACGTTTTTTAAGAGCAATACTGGTGTAGGTCAGTGGTTCTCAACCGGAGTCCATATGATCCTTGGGTGTCCATATAAGATTTTTAGAGGATCAAGCACAAGTAAAATAGTAGATTAGGGATCATAGGCGCAGGAGTGGCTGTGTGGTAAGTAGCTTGCTTACCAACCACATAGTTCTGGGTTCAGTCCCACTGCGTGGCACCTTGGGAAAGTGTCTTCTACTATAGCCTCGGGCCGACCAAAGCCTTGTGAGAGGATTTGGTAGACGGAAACTGAAAGAAGCCCGTCGTATATATGTATATATATATATGTATGTATGTGTGTTTGTGTGTTTATGTTTGTCCTCCCCACCATCGCTTGACAACCGATGCTGGTGTGTTTACGTCCCCGTAACTTAGCGGTTCGGCAAAGGAGACCGATAGAATAAGTACTAGGCTTACAAAGAATAAGTCCTGGGGTCGATTTGCTCGATGTGCTGTGTTCTTGAGCAAAACACTTCATTTCGCGTTACCCTAGTTCACTCAGCTGGGATAAATGAGTAATCCTGCGACGGACCGGATTCCAATCCAGCGAGGAATCCGGAAAAACGGCCTTGTGAGCCTTTGACTCGGAAAGGACTTTGATCCTTTTTTTTTTTTTCGTTAATGTCAAATATATTGAAAAGAGTTACAAAAAGACTGAAATGTCAAAAAGTGAGTAGTGTGTAATGGCTACCGGGAAGAAAAATGAATCGGTGTCCTTAGCAGAGTCCATACATACAT
>NC_142928.1:185091279-185108779 GCF_046866305.1 Octopus bimaculoides | reverse complement strand
GGACTTAGTATTAGTTTCAAATTTTGGCACAGCGCCAGCAATTGAGGGGGAGGGTGCAAGTCGATTACATTGACCTCAGTGCTCAAGGAGTACATATTTATTCGACACTGAAAGGATGAAAAGCAAAGTTGACCTCAGCCGAATTTGAACTCAGAACGTAAAAACGGACGAAATGCCGCTAAACATTTCGCCCGGTGTGCTAATGATTCTGCCATCTCACCAATCTATAGTTGGATTTAATATACTTAAACAGAAACATGGTGGAGAAATATTAATCCTATTAGCAATCCCGCAAACTTGAGGATGCTAACAATATTGTCAGGAAGTGTGGCTTCTCTTAGATTGTGATAAATACAACACATCCTGCTTAGAAGGATACATACGTCTTCACCATTCAGGAACAGGAGGTAGCTACTAACGACTTAATCAATAAAAGAGATAAAGATACCTTCAAGCCTCTACGTTGTGATAGGAAATATCGGTTGTGTCATATCAGTGTTGACTATATCCTCCACATCCTCAGCAGGTGTCCTCCTTTGAGTTTCGACTAATACTATTGTTGCTAATACTATTTACGGTGTTATCTGTAGGGAAAATGTCCCGGTTGTGATACAAAAGGTACAACAGAATCGAATGTTTATTGGGGAAACGTGGTTGGTAAAGTGTTTACTGAAAGAGATGAGAGGTGATACTGGCACTCCGTCGGTTACAACGACGAGGGTTCAAGTTGATCCGATCAACGGAAATACTTGCTCGTGGAATTAACGTGCAAGTGGCTGAGCGCTTGGCCTTAGCATAGTTCTCAGAGAGATTCAGCGTGACTCAGAATGTGACAAGATTCTGCGTGACACAGAATGTGACAAGATTCAGCATGACACAGAATGTGACAAGACTCAGCGTGACACAGAATGTGACAAGATTCAGCGTGACACAATGTGACAAGATTCAGCATGACACAGAATGTGACAAGATTCAGCATGACACAGAATGTGACAAGACTCAGCGTGACACAGAATGTGACAAGATTCAGCGTGACACAATGTGACAAGATTCAGCATGACACAGAATGTGACAAGATTCAGCATGACACAGAATGTGACAAGATTCAGCATGACACAGAATGTGACAAGACTCAGCGTGACACAGAATGTGACAAGGTCGGCCTTTTGAAATACAGGTAGTGCTCATTTTTGCCAGATGACTTGACTGAAGCAACAAGAAATAAAATGTTTTGTTCAAACGACGCAACGTGCCGCCGGGAATCGAACTCACAACTTTGTGGGCCGAATACCTTAACCACCAAACCATACCCCTTCACGAGAGATAATTACACAATACGGGTGACGAGCGGAGTAAAGTGCGAAGTATAGGATGAATGAGAAAGGTCTTGCAGACAGCTAGTTTAGTAACTATAAAAGTTGTCGGGTGAAATGTTGTCAGTCAGTCAGTCAAGAAGGCTTATTTTCCATGTGATATAGCATGTTTGTATGTACGATAGTAAACATGTGAGAATAGTCCAGCGGTTATCAAACTATTTTTGCCTGTGGACCCCTGTGGTTCTTATCTCTACGGGATCCTCACAGCCATTCGATGTATTCTTTTAAATCCTTATATTTTTATAATTAAATATTATTAGGAATTGTATTAAAAAATTGCTAAAATATTTTGACTATAATAGAAATCTAGCCAATTTATTGCACGTAAATTTTAACAAAACCTTACATAGAACCCCAAGGGTCATATGGTCTCCGGTTGAGACCTTTGTAGTAGAGTAGAAACTGATCAAGGCTGAAGTAGTATCTGGCGCTGCGATTGTGTCGTTGTGCTGTGCTATGCAAAGCGCATGTCTCTGTTGAGGTCATTGTTTCTGAAGAAAGGGTAGATTTGACAAAAGTTGACTAATTTGAATATAGGTGAGGCTTGTGTACATAACGTTAAACTGTGAAGGGATACGTTTGTATAGAAGTGTGTCTTGTTAGGTGCGTATGTCTGTATGTGTGTGTGTGTGTGTGGGGGGGGAATAACTAGTTCCATAATATGGGCAGAGATATGTCATGTTTGATATACGATGGGTCAGAAAAAAAGCACGATATTGATATAGTGTAGGCTGAGAGGAAGCTTGGGATAACAGAGAGTGAGAGAGAAAGAGAGAGAGAGAGAGAGAGAGAGAGAGAGAGAGAGAGAGAGAGATAGAGAAAGAAGCAAAGGGAGGGAGAGGGAGCGAGAGGGAGCGAGAGAGAGAGACAAAGAGCGAATAGTTTGGTGAGATTATGAGCCAATCTGTGAGAGGTGTGGAACATTGTATGAAAATGGTTAAAAGGACACTGTCAGAGACATTGTCCTGTTGTTTGACTGGAGCGAACAGAAGAGCTTTTTCACGTTGGGACTGCGTATACGCGGTGGAGTTTAGTGCATTTATTGAATGCATGCAGTATAAAGCTGAAAGCGAAACGGACAGCAAATATTTCTCCAGCGAGTGTCTTTCTTTCAGAGATAGCTTGTTTGAGAAGTGAGTCGTAGAAAAATTCTGCAGAGCTATTAGTGAACCTCTTGGCAAGAAAGAACCAAAAGGTGATGTTGTGGCTTAGGACAGCTTTCCGGTTGTGTGATGAACGAAGGGCTCCTTTAGATATTGAGTGGTAATGTTGCACGTACTGCGGTGGTAAGTAAATATTCCTCACTTGGTGAGGGGGAGTAAACTTCCTCCAGGTGTTTGAAGTAGCGCTTTTTTTAGGGGGGGGGGTGGAGCGTCATAAAGTATAGCTTTTTTTTAGGTTTAAACAAAAAACAAAACGATAAGAATTGAAAAAGAAAGAAAGTCTATGTAGAATATTTTGTATATTCAACGAATGCTTCAGTGAGTATTAAACTATGTGGTATAATAGACTTGTTGGTTTTGAAACGAAGTATTTAAAATAAACCTTTGATTATAAATTCCGCCATGTTTAATTCAGTGTGTGTTTGTCATATATTTTTAGTATTTTTAGTATTTTTCACGCACACACACATACACACACACATTAAAATTTAGTGCTTAACTAATATTTAAAATATTACTTCCTCTTCAAGATTCTACATTACAAACGTCTCTCTCTTTCGCCCACACTTATTCACAGTCTCTCTTTACAGTAACGTCTTACTGAAAAAGTAGCTTACAATCAGATACCCTGTTACTTTTATCTGTCTATCTGACCATCCGTCCACCCATACTCGGTCCAGCTCTGTCAGTTGTTATTTCAAATCCACCATCTCCTTGCAACTTTGACTTCTATATCTTACTCATTATTCCTCCAACCATAATTCTGCCTTTTGTTCCTGCTGCCTGCATTTTCATTCACTATAATGTTTTCTTTTCGCACTATAAATAGCTAGTGAACCTGAACGACTTCTTTCCTATACCACATCTATCTGAATGTGAATGCGTGTGTATGTGTGTACACATATATATATATATATATATATATATATAATTAACTATAAAAAAAACAGAAAAAAAGCAAGAAACGACAACGTGAGGACGTAGCACATGCAAAGTATTAATAAGACGCTCAGAGAAGGAAAAGAGTGGTCGTTTTACGTTTCGAGCATATCTCTTCTTCGGAAACAGGAAACATATGAAAGTCCAAAGGAAAAGAAAGAAGGAGGGAAAACATCGGCAACAGTTCAGGTGTAGTTAGATTTTTTGAAATGACCGGAAGTCGAAGGACAAAGAGAAAGTGCTTTCTGGGACAGGAGTGTGTGAAGAATGGTCAGTATGTGTGTATGTGTGTATGGTGGCATGTGTGTACGTGTGGTGGTAACTGTGTGTGTGTGTCTGTATGGTGTGTGGTGTTTGTGTGGTGTGTGTGTGGTGTTTGTGTGGTGTGTGTGTGTGGTGGTTGTGTGGTGTGTGTGTGGTGTTTGTGGTATTAACCGTGTGTCTGTATGGTATTAGCTGTTTGTATGTGCTTGTGTTTGTGTAATGTATATACATATCATGTGAAGGGGCTTTGTGGTTAAGGTATTTGGCTGACGATCGTAAAGTCATGAGTTTGATTGCTGGAGGTGTGTTGTGTCCTTGAGCAAGATACTTTATTTCACGTTATGCCAGTTTCATTCGGCTGATTCCAGTTTATTGGTTTTGTTTATCTCTATTTTCCTCAGTTTAGTCTCCAGGAACGGGCAATGACCGGTGAGGCTGATGTCACTAAGGTTCCGCTTAAACTGTTGCAAGTCAACGACCGCAGGAAACACATATGCATGAAGGAAATTCCAGAGGAAGGATCCACGTTATGCGGAAACAGTCGATGTGGTAGTGAGTGGTGTTGAATGTGACGATTAGATGCAGCATGGCTACGGTCCAATGTTTGAAAGAACTAAAAGAATATCCCCCATCTTGGAAGGAAATATAGGAACTGTTTCAGATATCAAAAGATACGATTTGATCTAACAATTATCGGTCACCATGTCAAGCTGGCAAATGCAGCAAGCTGACAGAGTCGCTAGCACGTCGGGCAAAATGATTAACGGCATTTCTATTGGCTGTTTTACGATCTGACTTCAAATTCAGCTGAGGTCAGCTGTGCCATTCCACTCATCCGGGGTCTATGAATAAAGCACCAGTGTAGTAACTGGATCGATATAATCGACGTGTCCTTTCCCCTAGAAATTGCTAATTTTAGACTCTGCAAAGCACCGGGGTCTCGTTCAGCGGGGAACGTTATAATCTCCGTCACTTATGCGCTACGAAAACTGGGGAACCGGTAAAGTCCCAGGGCGCAAGAAAAATATAAAGAAAGTCAAGTCGGGAAGTTTGTGTTTTGCATGTTACCCAGTTTACTATCGCCGCCTGGTCCTTTGGTATCTTAACCGCAGTTCATCCTCTTGTAAACATAATCACCAGGCATCCCGTTCCGGAATGAGCCACGTTTTTCCTTAAAAGCATTGACCTGCAGATGTTTCAGATTTAACACCAGCCGCACCAATCTCACAAGTGTGGTTAGGAGGTGTCTTCAAAGATCAATGACACCAGGTCTTTTCGCTTGACTAACTTGGATTAAAACAAAAAAAAAAAAAACACACATACTTCAAACGATAATTATTGAATAAAAACAAACAAATAGAAAAGATAAACTGTTATCTCGTTACACCACACATCATTATACTTGGTTGGCTGAAACAACTTATGCCGCCCACTTTCACGTCTTTTTAATGCTATCACCTCATAAAGCAACATCTGTTAACCCTCCTCTCATCGCATATTAATTATTCCAAACTTTCGAGATCTGACTTGCAGTTGAAAAGAAGTCTTGGAGAGGGTTTAACAGATGTTATTTGCGACTAATGTAGTGTAACAAGCGAATTCAAGATAATGTTTATAATGATAATAATAATAATAATAATAATAATAATAATAATAATAATAATAATAATAATAACAATAATGGTTTCAAATTTTGGCACAAGGCCAAATGATGATGATGAGGAGGATAATGATGGTGAGGACGACGAGGACGACGATAATGATGAGGATGACAACAATATCAATAATAATGATGATGGTAATTTCTTTCATTTGCCACAGGGGTACCATATGAGGGGAACATTACAAGGACAGTTTACAATCTGTGTGGATGTTTACATAAAAGATGAGAGGAAGAAAGGAAGAGAAAAAAAGAAACCAAGAAAAGTATACATATTATGTAGAACAGCTGAATACAAGAATGATGCAGTTCTCCTGATAGAAGAGAGTCTCCAAGAAAGAGTTAAGCAAAGAACGCCACGGATCCAGGATCATTCGACCACCCGACCACCAAGGCACAAGCCATCACTCAACTGTTGTTCGCCAATCTACAGCCACATGCTTCGAGTTGGACCATTTACCCTAAACGATTTTGTCACAGTCACCCACATTTCTTGGAGTGACCACGGCTCTCTTCGCCCTCACTTTCCATTTCAAGTAAGCGGAATCCGAAAAGGTCGATGAGGGCTTGACCAAAGGGGAAACAGGGTTCACCTTGAATCCTTTCAACCTCGTCTACCGGGCAAACAAGATGGCGTTCTTCTCTAGCCCCAGGCCTTTCTCGATTGTATTATAGGTACTTCCGGTTCTTTATTTGAGGGAGATTTGGCTGCTATGATAGTACTGCTACGTATGCTACTGTTGTTGTTGTTTGGTTTCAGCCTCAATCATGACAGCAGATTTTTGATTAAACATATATTTGAATATAATGTTGTACTTTTCAGCATCTCCTTCTTCCATTGAAGACAATGAGATCTTGTTAAGAGGGATTTGGCGGGAAAGAGACCAGGCAGGAGTCTTTTCGTTTGTTTCTACCTTCTGAGTTCAAATTTCACCGAGATCGACTTTGCGTTTTATTCTTTCGGGATCGATGAAATAAGTACCAGTTGAGTACTGGGGCCGATGTGATCGACTATCCCACTTCCCCCAAATTTTAAACCTTGTTCACATAATTAGTTCAAAGGATTATTTATTCAATGGCTATATATTAATCAAAGATATTATATATTTCTAGGAGAACACTATTCACTGTGTCCTTCCCTTTTAAAAAGGAGATATGAGGTAAATTTGGTAGCTATTTTTAGTAGGTCGAGCAACCATATCGTAGATGATCTTCGCTCGCTTCGAAAGATTATGATAATGTCGATAACGATGAGATGTTGCAGTTGTTATTACTGTTGTTGTTCTAAGAAGTAGTAGTAGTAGTAGTAGTAGTAGTAGTAGTAGTAGTAGTAGTATTGGTAGTAGTAATAGTAGCAGCAGTGCTGATAATCGTGGCACTCCGTCGGTTATGACGACGAGGGTTCCAGTTGATCCCATCAACGGAACAGCCTGCTCGTGAACTTAACGTGCAAGTGGCTGAGCACTCCACAGACACGTGTACCCTTAACTTAGAGTTCTCGGGGGAGATTCAGCGTGACACAAAATGTGACAAAGTTGGTCCTTTGAAATACAGGTACAACAGAAACAGGAAGAAAGAGCGAGAAAAGGTTGTGATGAAAGAGCACATACAGCAGGGTTCGCCACCCCACTCCTGCCGGAGCTTCGTGGAGTTTTAGGTGTGTTTTCCCTCAATAAACACTCACAACGCCCGGTCTGGGAATCGAAACCGCGATTCTATGACCGCGAGTCCGCTGCCCTAACCACTGGGCCATTGCGCCTCCACAGTGCTGATAATGATACATATGTGTCAGCACGGTCTGTTTAGTGAAGGTGAAGAAAGTTGGGTGGTTACATCATCATCATCATCATCATCATCATCATCATCATCATCATCATCATCATCATTATCATCATCATCGTCGTCGTCGTCCTCCTCCTCCTCCTCCTCCTCCTCCTCCTCCTCCTCCTCAACAACAACACCAACGATAAGAACCGCAATGATGATATATTGAACACGTTATCAGAAGATATCAGGTGGTTTCGTGGCGTGGCGGTGATCGTGGTAGCTGCTGCTGATTCTTGGTGGTGGTGATGTTGATGTTGGTGGCGGTGGTTGTGATGGTGTTTGTGGGTGACGGTGATTTTGGTGTTGATGGTAATGATGATGGTTCTATTGTTAATTTCGGCGGTGGCGATGGAGATGGATACTACGGTGGTGTTGATGATGGCGCTGTTGTAGTTGTTACTGTTGGCGGTAGCGATGGTGATGGTCATTGCGGTGGTATTGTTTGTTTGTGCTAAGTGGAGGCGCGTGGCTTAGTGGTTAAGGTATCCGGATCAAGGTCGAAACTTCGTGAGTTCGATTCCTGAGGACTCGTCGTGTTCTTAAGCAAGATCCTTTATTTCACGTTGCTGCCGTCCACCCAAATGGCAAAAATGAGTAACACCCGTAATTCAACGGGCCAGCCATATCACATTCTGTGTCACGCCGAACCCCGCTGAAAACTACGTTAAAGGTATGTGTGTCTGCGGAGTACTCAGCCACTTGCACGTCAATCAATTTCACGAGGAGGCTGTTCCGTTTGATCGGACCTACAGGAACCCTTATCGTTGCAACCGATGGAGTGCCAAAGTGTCAATATTCATGCGAGTGGCGGTAGTAGAGGTTGTGGTGGCGACGGTGTTAGAGATGGTACCGGTGGAGGTGGTGGTTATGGTAGTTGTGGTTGAGGTTGCGATATTGGTGCTGCTATTAGTTGTGGTGGTAGTGGTAGAGACTATGGTAAGGTAGTGACAATGATAGTATTGGAAATGGTGGTGCTGTTGATGACAGCAGTAGGGGCGGTAGTATTGGCGGTGGCGCTGGGAGAAAGCTGGTAGTGCCAATAGATACCGTAGTGGTGGTTGTAGTGCTATTATTGGTTATTGTGATGATAATGGTGGCGGTGGCAGTATGAGTGGTGTATGAGTTGGTGGTAGTGGTGGTATTTAACGGTTGATAACTGTTATGGTAGTAGTTCAGTGTTAGTACATAAAAGCTGATGACTGAAAAACCACATAGCGAGTTCCTGTCGTTCAAGATTTACGTACTTCCTCATTCTATGCTATCTTCCAATTACTAACCCCGCCCCCCATATATATATATATATATATATATATATATATATACACACACACAAGCACACATACATACATAAGTATATACATACATATATAAATATATATATATATACATACATACATACATACATACATACGTATATACATATATTTATGCATGAGATATATATATATATATATATATATATATACATATATAACTACATATTTACATATACACACACATATATATATATATATATATATATATATATATATATATATGTATGTATGTACACACACACACACACACACACACACACACACACACACAGAGTCAATCCTTCAAGTAACCGTTTGTTATTCTCTTTTTTCCACATCGTCCTGCTGACATTCTAAAATTCGGATAGAAACAGGAATGATGGGATGTAGGAGATGCAAAGAGTTACACAGATAGATAAAGATATATATATATATATATATATATATATATATATATATATATATATATATATATATATATATATATATATATATATATATAGAGAGAGAGAGAGAGAGAGAGAGAGAGATGGAAAGAGAGAAGGATGGTGAGGGTGGATTTGGTCGGTATCTGTGATAGAATAGAAAGAAAGCTGCAAGCTTTCGAGCCCTCGTCGCTTCCAAACCCCTTCATGTCTGACATCCCAGAATCGTTGTGATGGAAGAGACAAAGCGTTAAAACAACTACAACAACAACAATACCAACAATAACAACAATAACGAAGGACATAAAAGGAAGACGATATATATAAATATAAATATTTAACTTACGCTAAATGTGTAAGATTCTTTTTTTCCAACCCCCACGTCATCCATTAACAGATTGATGGATTGATGAAGATAACCGGAAAGAAGAAAATCGCACAGGCGAGCCTGTGTATTGCGTGCGCATGTGTGCGTCTGCGTATGTGTGTATGTGTATGTATATATATCTGTGTATGCATACATGTATGTATGTATGTGTATATATATATTTATATATGTATATATACTCTCATATATGTACATACATACGTACACACACACACACACATACATAGTTATGTGTGTGCGAGCATTTACACGTGTGCTTATCCGTTTGCGTATGTAGGCTTGAGTATATAGGCAAATCTATATATATGCATATATGTGTATATGTATGCTTATGTATGCTCATGTGTGTCTGTGTATGTGTGTGTATATATATATATATATATATATAGAGAGAGAGAGAGAGAGAGAGACGCACACACATATACACACACGTCTATGCATACACACTTCTGTATGTGTGTGTATATATATATATATATATATATATATATATATATATATATATAAACACAGATACACACATATATATGTTGGTATGTTTGCATGTACGTACGTATGTATGTGCGTATGTATGTGTTTATGTTAGTAGTTTTCGGTTCAGATAATGTGATAAACTGTAAATGAACGAGAGAAGTGAAGGCGGGTTATGGTGGCCCTGTTAATCGTAACAAGCAATAATCGCTCCAAGACAATGAGAACAATCTGCCGCGTTTTTTTTCCTTCTTTTTTTTCTTCACAGAATTACTGGATGACAGACTTGGAGAAGTGTAGGAACAAAATAATGAAATGGTTTAAAGTATGTGTGAGTGAGGTAGAAATTGGAAAGTACTGTACAGTAAGGAAATAAGTAAATCTTGGGACAACAGGAACCCGCTATCTCGTTTTCTATCACCAGGCTTTGATCAATATCTTAGAGAAAGGCATGATTGACACAAGTGTCATTTACCACTATATAATACCATTAAATCCATTACGCATAATTAAATGTAATGTGTTTTATGTCTAGGTAAAAACTGGTCAGAGATAATTTCCGGTGGTACCATTGCAAATGTATGTTTGCCAGGAGCGCATATATACACTTGTATACACACACATACTGTATGTATGTATGTATTATGTATGTAATATATGTATATATATATATATATGCACGCGCACGTGTGTATTTAGTAACATTTTGACTAAGCCCCATGTAACTTAATGTTTCGTAGGAACCGTCTCATAAATATCAGAAGAGTAAGGGATTTGGGACACATTCAAAATATCATCTAGATGTTAGGCCTCAATTGATCAGCTGAGGTCAGCTGGTGTTAATGATGCGTTACCAACACCAGATCTCTTATTCTCTTATTCTCTTATTCTTTGGACCACGTACTCAGATAGGATGTTGGTAGATATCTGTTACCATTTGGGCAGTTAGTTGCGGTATTGTCTATGCAGCGACATCAGTTCGCAATATTAGGTACTCATACACTTGGTAGGCTGGGGTGTTGGCGTAGATAAGTAGCTCAGGTTTCGTTCAGTTGAATCTCTCTCTCTCTCACACACACACACACACACACGCACACACACACACACACACACACACACACACACACACACACACACACACACACACACACATACACACACACACACACACACACACTCTCTCTCTCTCTCTCTCTCTCTCTCTGTATGTGTGTCTCCCTACCTTACTAGCCCTTCTTCTGCTCCCCACCTTCACTATTTTATCTATTGTTTGTCTCTTCTTGTCTTTCTCTTTAGATACAACCATCCCTAATTCACTTAAAGTCTGCTTAGTGACATACCCGACCACCATACTGACCTCAGCATACCCCTCCCGTCTCCGTCTTATCTCTTTTACCTCGATTCGCTCCTCAAACTACTGACTTTTCCTTCCCTCTCCCGCCTTGTATTTCTCCTTGTTCTTCCTCGACCTTTCTACTCCTCTCCAAGCCACTTAAATCCTCTCTCTCTCTCTCTCACTGTCTTTTACCCCTTTCCTTCCTCTTCCCTCCATCAACATTTAATTCTCTCGTACTTACTGTGTGAATTGCTTTCTTCAATTCTTTCTCCTGATGAAAAGGAGCCGGTCTTATGGTAATGTCTCTGTACGACCATTTGCTATTGCAAACTTCTTGCATATCCCATCCGCTAATTATGGACATTACGATTATTACGTAATTCTGATATATGTATGTATGTATGTTATATGTAAGTCAGGTATCAAATTGTGCTTCAGCAACTGGATGTATTTGGCACTATTCAAGTTACCGTCAATTTTAACCAACTTCCTTGAACCATCACTTTTTATGTATCCCCTAAGCATCAATGAGTCTCTTACCCTTAAACTTCACTGTTTTCATCGTATAACTTGCGTTGTTTCGCTTTCCTGAAGGTCTTCTGACAAATTCCCGCTTGTTAGAAAGCGAAACGATCCTCGTAACACAACGAAAACACTGAAGTTTGTGGGTAAGAGTTTGATGCTTTTGGGGATACATAAAAAGTGATGGTTCAAGAAAGTTGGTTAAAATTGGCGGTAACTTGAATAGTGCCAAATACATCCAGTTGCTGAAGAACAATTTGATACCAGAACTGGATGAAGGTGAAATTTTTCAGCATGACGGAGGTCCATGCCACAGATCGCATGCAACACAAGCGTCTGGCTGATGAGGATGGTACCGTATTGAAAGACTGGCCAGCTCAGAGCTCTGACTTAAATATCATCAAGTAAATGTGGACAGAACTAAAGAGAAGAGTTCGTCAGAAGAATCCACGCAATCTTGAAGTTTTGTGGGAGCTCAGCCACAGAGAATGGCATCTCATACCTTTGAAGATGGTGAAGGATTGGTACGCATCTCTTCCCAGGGGCATTGAAGCAATTGTTCAAGCTGAGGGAAACCACACGAAATATTAATAATGCACAGTAACTTCTTGAAATGAACATTATGTAATAAATTTTCATTATAGACATTTTTCTCTTTTAAAGTACTGTATCTTGATTGGTTTATGTGAGGTAGCCGAAAACTTTTATACGGCAATTTTTGGTGGTCGTCCCACATCTTCCCCTTTCATTATGAACCCCTACTACAAAATATAATGATTAGGTGTCGAAATGACTCTTACTGTTTCATCTGTAAGAAACACAATGTGAAACATCCACTTATAAGTTGGCAATTAGTAGAAATTTATAATAGTTTAAAATGGCCGAAGACTTTTGCACGGTACTGTATATACGATGGTCTTCTTTCAGTTTCCATTTACTAAATCCACTCACAAGGCTTTGGTCAGCCCGAGGCTATTGTAGGAGACACTTGCCCAGGGTGCCACGCAGTGGGACTGAACCCGGAGATGTGCAGATTAGTTATGATTCAGTTCAGTCCATCATCACTGAAGGTTTGGGTATGAGATGTGTGTCTGCCTAGTTTGTGCCCAAACTGCTTTCAACTGACCAAAAGCACACTCGGGTTTCAGTTGCACAAGATCTCCTTGATTGTATCGAGAACGATGAAAACTTTTTGAAAACAGTTATAACGGGTGATGAAGCATAAGTCCATGGCTATAACCCTGAAGCAAAGGCTCAGTCTTCGTAGTGGAAGACTCCGACCTCTCTGAGACCGAAGAAAGCACGAATGAGTCGAAGCAATGTGAAGCCTCCGTTGACCGTTTTCTTCGACTACTAGAGGATTATTCATCATGAGTATGCTTCACCTGATCAGACAGTAAACAAGAAGTACTACCGTGACGTTTTGCGGCGTTTCCGGGATGCTGTTCGTCGGAAAAGGCCACAAATTGCACGCGGCCGGTGAGTGGCAAATTGCACCATGTCAACGCACCTCCCCATTCAGCGCAGCTTGTGAAGTAGTTTTGTCTAGGCACAGCTTTCCGACAGCCATCGCATTCCCCAGATCTTGCCCCTTGCGACTTTTCCCTCTTTCCAAAAATCAAATCCCGCCTGAAAGGAACAAGATTTCTGGACATCGAGGAAATCAAAGTGAATACGACGAGGCAGCTGCTGGTTATCCCAGAAAACGAGTTCCAGGAATGCTTCCATTTATGGAAACAGTGCTGGATTAAGTGTGTGGTTTCCGAAGGAGACTACTTTGAAGAACATTAAATGCCAAATTGGTACGTGTTATAGTAGTTTTGTTTTTATAGCGTCAGTCCGGATACTTATTGATCAAACCTCCTAAATAAATAAATACATACATACATACATACATACATACATACACACGAAATTGAACTATATAACTACATGCTTATTGCTTAGCAGACATGCGAATACGCCACAGTTCATACACATCCTGTCTAACAAAGAAATGAAAAAAAAAATGTATACACATATATATAATAAAACAATTTGCTCACGAAATAAAATACAAACAAAAAAAAAAAACATCTCGTTGTGGAGGTAAATGTTCAGAATAACATCGAGACATTATTTAAGCATAAATTTAAAGAGGAAATACCGTATTACGTCTAAATGTCTAAATGCTGTACAGAAAAAAAACATTATCTTCACTATTACTCGTTTAGTTTATTGGAATCCATAAAGACATTGAGTTTTAAGAATTTGTTTTCTGTATTTCATTGCTAGACGAAGTAAAGAGGAATTGTAGCTGAAGTCTAAATGAACATACGCAAATAGTTATTAGAGGGAGTTACAACATGCATGCGAAGACATATGGCTTAGTGGTTAGGGTATTCGGCTCAGGATCGTAGGGACATGAGTTCGATTCCAGGCGGCGTGTTGTGTTTCTTTTTATATTTCTTATTGCTCCAGTCGGCTTAAGCTGGCAAAAATGAGTTGTACCTGTAATTCAAAGGACCAACCATGTCACACTCTCTGTCATGGAGAACTGCGTTAAGAATATGTGTGTCTGTGGAGTGCTCATCTACTTGAGCGTTAATTTCACGTGTACGCTGTTCGGTTGATCGTATCATCTGGAACACTCGTCGTCGCAACCGATGGAGAGCCAAGCCATAGTTTACAAAACAATAGTCGTACATAAAGAAAACCAATACAAAATTTTGAAGAAGGTTTTTTTTTTGATTCTTTCAAAGTAACTTTGAAAGAAACAAAAATTTCATTTTGTTATGGTTATTTCTACGAGTACAAATCTTTAACAAAAAATTCATTTGAGAACTGGGAAAAATAAAATTAAAAGCAGTTTTAATAGAAATTAAAAAAATATATATAACTAATTGAAAAAGAAGCCAAAATAGAGATAAATAAATAAATAAACACGTAAATAAACAGAAAAACAGGGGAGATGGAGATTGCGATAATAGCTGTGTGACTACGAAGTGGCTCGCTTTGCAACGCCTCAGTTTGTAGTGTAATCTCAATACAACAAACCCAATGCAAGATCTCTTGTTCTCTGTTCGTTAGTTTTAGATAGTGCTACATTCACACTTGCTTCAAATGCGGCATTCGGACAAGTCCAGCTGAAGCACATGAAATTGTTTTGTAAATATAGGCAGATTCCCTCAGCAGGGCCGGCAAATCGGGCGTCAAGGAAATTTCCACGACCGTCAGCTTGTGCATGTCAAAGTTCAGCTTGCCCGGGGCGCCAGCAACTCTAGGGCCGGCCCTGTCCATCAGCATTCTCGAATCAGTCACCTTAGCAAACATTCGGCCCACCAAAAGCTGACGGGAAGCAATCGAGAACATATATAGATGCAAATATACAATCATTCCAAAATCCGACAAACATCTTGCTTGCGTTAAGCGTTTCGCTTAAAGAGTTAGCAACGATATGCATACATACGTCTGTACATAACAGGCTGTATATTGTTTGGAACAGACAAGAAAATCTATGTACCGTCATAGAGATTAGCTTATAAATCTTTTTCTCATAAAATCCACAGGACCGTAGTGGGGGATCTTTACTTGTCATATGATCCTCGTCACAATCATCTAATCTGGGTACGTCATCACCATTTGAAAACGCTACATTAGCAAAGTATTCTACCTTATGTGTGGCAAATGAAGTAGTCCCTTTATGCATTAATTAATTCAGTAAAGTGGTAAGAAGCAAAATTGAAGGCGAATCGAGCAAGTCCCAAGCTATTGCAAATATGTTTCAAATGGTAAGTATGGCAATTCACTAATGTGTTTGGAATCACAGAAAATCACAGAAAACTGGGTGATATAATCTATCTATTGATGTATTTAGGGATTTGCCTATCCTATAATTTATGTTATTTAAAAAAAAAATGGTTGAAACCAGAGCCATGTGATTGGGAATTAAGCTTCTTACCACACAGCCACATGTGTACAATGTAGAGTAATCTTTCCTGACTGAACAGAATTTCATTCAGAAAACTTTCCGTCGCGTATTTCAATGGCTTCTAAGCATAATTTTAAATTAGGGATAAAATTCAATTAAGAGTTAACCTAAAAATCCCGTTTACGACCCATGATTTAATTAAGAGATCTTCTTTCATTAAAAGATCACATCTCTGTGGTATATACACAATTGTTTAATGACTTGTCTCGTTGTTGTTTTTGAAAAGCATTTATACATAAACAGAAGTCGAGCGGAAGTTACCATTTATTTTTGTCGATGTTATAAATAATACAAGGATGACGTTAGCATTCAGGAGAAACCATACATACACACACCTATTCGTATGGTTTGGTAGCCATTTTGGTTTACAAGTAGAGAAAAAACTCAATATTTGATGTAAAATTTGTGTACTTTTTTTCGAAGCTGAAGCATCTTGAACTGTAACTCGGAGTTTCACGATACTGATTATCCAAAGAATTCAAGTAGAGAAGCAACCTATCAAAATACAGCCTTATATATTTGTCCGGCTGCTTCCTAACGTTTCAATAATCCAGGCTTCAAGGTACAGTTGACCTTGGTCGGATTTGAACTTAAAAAGTAAAGAGCCGGAAGAAATGCCGCTAAGCATTTTGCCCGACTTGCTAACAATTCTTTTCTACTCTAGGCACAAGGCCCGAAATTTTGGGGGAGGGGACCAGTCGATTAGATCGACCCCAGTACACAACTGGTACTTAATTTATCGACCCCGAAAGGATGAAAGGCAAAGTCGACCTGGGCAGAATTTGAACTCAGAACATAAAAGACAGATGACATACCGCTAAGCATTTCGTCCGGCGTGCTAACGATTCTGCCAGCTTGCTGCCTTAATGTTCTAGATTGGTATTCTATATATCGTCTGCGAAAGGATGAAAGGCAAAGTTGAAACCAGTGGGATTTGAACTCAGAGCACAGAGATCTAAAACAAATATTGCAAGTTTTTCAATGAAAACTAACTCACAACCACGTGGTTGATGCCAGTTAACTTCTTGACGACACAATTAATGAACGATTCTATACGTCACATAATCGACTGTAACAATGGCTCTCATTACTATTTCTGGATCTATTTCAAAACGGGGGCACCAGTATTTTCTTAACGAAACATTAACGAAACACTTTGAAACTTGGGACACTAGTAGAATGTGTCATATAAAACATCTTTTACTCTTAGTCTTCTTAACAAAAAAACGTACATCGCAAGTTATTCCATGTTAAAGTTGTCGTATTTCTGTAATTTCAACCAATCACTGACGTCTATTCAGCTGAATAGAGTTACTGCTGGGCGGTCATAAAAATGTTATTCCCTGTGACATATTTCATCCGGTTTAATCGTAATTTATACGCATATATTGTTTATATAATAAATTACGCTGTGCGTATCTATGTGTGTAACAATTTTAGAGTTCGGATTCTAGAGTTAGGATTAGGGTTAGGGTTAACAGTCTAGTTAGGGTTAGGGTTAGGGATAGGGGATTAATACGATATACACCGTTACAGCGCTAACTGTTTTCAACTGAATAGACGTCAGTGATTAGTAGAAATTATCGAAATAAGACAATTTTTTACATGAAATAAATTCGAATACAACATTTTTTTCTGTTCTATAACACAAAATAGATAAGTATATGAAGTTTGAAAGTCTTTCGGTACCAAAAACTCTACATAAAAAACATAAATGAAAACTGGTGCCCCCGTTTTGAAATAGATCCCTATTACTATATCATGTGACCATATTTGCTAGCAAACGCGCATATGCATATGTGAGGTGTTTGTGTGTACGTTTGTGTGTGTGTATGTGTGTGTGTGTAAATGTAAATGTCAGTAT
>NC_142928.1:185066279-185088779 GCF_046866305.1 Octopus bimaculoides | reverse complement strand
CATACATCTATCTACAAATAAATCTCCATTCAGCTGGAAATGAATACCAACTGTTTCTGTCTCCACCTGTCACACTTTGCATTGCGCCGTTAGGTCAAAATGTGGGAGAGTCGAGACGATATCTGTATCTGCTCCCGACTACATAAGACAGAAAACATAATTCACCAAAGCATATTGCATGTTTCTTAGCCGAACCCGCTCGCGGTTGACGGCTGGCATATACATGTAACCACATGTGAACGTGTATAATGAATATATACACATGGGTCGTATATTCTCAGTCATGTAAGTTATTCAAGAAAAGCATTGTATACTAGTGATTCGCAAACTTTTACGGGCTGCCGCCCCCTTGACACCCGGGCCACGTTCCTACCGCCTTCACCCCAACTAACCATCACAAGCATAAACCTTTCTGAAGCAAATTCAAAACAACTGTATTTCACAAATATAACTTAACCTAATGAACCCATTATTTTGTTGTTTTTACGTGAATCGCCACCTCATTATCGTCCCACTTTTTACATGAATTGCTACCTCATTATCACCCCAGTTTTCTTCAGCGCCCCACTTGGAACTTTCTACCGCCCTCAGAGGAGCAGCATCGCCCCGTTTGGGAACCACTGCATTATACAATTCTTTCTTTCTTCATTTCCACTACAGGCACAAAGCTTGGAATTTGAAGGAGAGGTTATAGTCGAGCACATCGACCCCAGTGCGTAACTGCTACTTAATTTATCGACCCCGAAAGGATGAAAGGCAAAGTCGACCTCGGCAGAATTTGAACTCAGAACGTAAAGACGGACGAAATACCGCTAAGCATTTCACCCGGCGTGCTAACGAATCTGCCATCACGCTACGTCAAGAGTGGCGGTGTGGTAAGTAGCTTGCTTACGAACCACATGGTTCCGGGTTCAGTCCCACTGCGTCGCACCTTGGGCAAGTGTCTTCTACTATAGCCTCGGGCCGACCAAAGCCATGTGAGTGGATTTGGTAGACGGAAACTGAAAGAAGCCCGTCGTATATATGTATATGTATGTGTGTGTGCATATGTTTGTGTGCCTGTGTTTGCCCCCCCCCCCCCAACATCGCTTGACTATTGATGCTGGTGTGTTTACGTCCTCGAAACTTAGCGGTTCGATCGAATAAGTACTAGGCTTACAAAGAATGTCCTGGGGTCGATTTACTCGACTAAAGGCGGTGCTCCAGCATGGCCACAGTCAAATGACTGAAACAAATAAAAGAGTAAAAGAGAGAGAGAGAGAGAGAGAGAGTATATATCTGGCATATCAATATTTACATTACCGAAGGCGAAGAGCTAGCAGAATCGTTAGCATGTCGAGCAAAATGCTTAGCGGCATTTCGTCTGTCTTTACGTTCTGAGTTCAAATTCCGCCGAGGTCGACTTTGCCTTTCATCCTTCCGGAATCGACAAATAAGTACCAGCCGTGCACTGAGGTCGATGTAATCGACTTACACCCTCCCCGGAAATTGCTGGCCTTGTGTCAAAATTTGAAACCAATATTCATACTACTGATCAACTCATCTACTGCTTTTCACTCAGAATCTCGTCTAGGACTAATACTGATGAGGTTCTGAGAAGAGTCAGCTATATATATATATATATATATATATATATATATATTTGTTATATATATATATATATATCATCCGAAATGTTTAATATTAAATATCTATCACAGCTGGTATTACCAATCGGCTTCGCGTAAAAAATACAATGGAGTGTTAAGACCAGCCGTGATTGATATTTAATACTATACATTTCGGCTAATAAACCCACTCAACTGACAGATATACGAGTGCATCTTTTTCTCGACTTGTGGTCTCTTAGACGACTCACGTGCGCGTATGTATATATATATATATATAAACAATATATGAGTATATATATATATATATATATGTGTATGTATGTATAGTCGAAAGACACCTGTTGTTATGTCCTGTCATTTGTATTTGTGTAACTTTCTCCGTTTTTGCCGTCCTTGTTTTCGTCTACATTCGCTGCTTTCTTCCAAGGAATCTCATGATCTTTTAACTTAGTTTGTCCTTGGGGCTGGCCAGACTGGAGCAATCTCGAGCATAACCGGCCGAAATTGCAAAGATAATCTGGAACTCAACTGAGTTCCTGGCTTTGGGTAAAAGAAAATACAGGAGGATCAGTTTATACAATATGATTTTATACAATATATTCCTCTCCCAGAGTCACACACTCACTGCAGCGGCCCTTCAGCTTTTCTAAGCCCTGTAAAAGAGCTCGGAAGGTTGGGCCTCCAGCCAGGCCTTTCGCGACACCCTTAAAACCAGGAGCTTTTCAGCACTCCCTCGTATATGCAAATACACGCACGCACGTACACACTCACACACACACACACGCAGACACATGCATTCTTTCCTCCCTTCCTCGTTCCCTACCTCCCTCCTTCCCTCCCTCCCCTTCCTTCCTTCCTTCCTTCCTTCCTTCCTTCTTTCTTTCTTTCTTTCTTTCTTTCTTTCTTCCTTCCTTCCTTTCTTTCTTTCCTTCTCTGTCCATTTTTTCTTTCTTTCTAAATTCATTTTTTTTCTTTTTATCCTATTTCCTTCCTTTATTCGTTCGTTCCTTTCCCCTTTTCTTTCTTTCTTTTTTCTATTTCTTAAACAGAAAAATGAAAACATATCCTCGATGACACTTATTTCACCTCTTGGCACTCCCGTCAACCTCAGGATATCACTGGTACTTCCTTATCAGATAAGAGGAATGTAAAGTTTAATTCAGCCGAATTCCAGAGAGATTTAGATGAAGTTCGGTTCTGTGACTGTAAGCATGCGTCTAGTTGCCATATGGGATCAAGATGGGACATCATCTCGTGTCACTTAAGGGACTTATGTTGGTTAATTAACACTTAGGCACTGGAAACATCTTGTTTAATTATTACGTTGGGTTATAATTTTAATTTAGCCTTGTGTATGACGTCAGCAATGATAATATATCATGTCAAAACACCTCATTAAATGTAAAGATAAAAATAGACTTAATTAGCAATTAGGGGTTTGACGTATGACTGTTACGAGATGTAAAAAGTATTATGGTACATATGTTTTATTGAAAGTATTACTGTGTTAGAGGGGGAGGAGCAACACAATACTAATTATGGTTATTGCTGTTGCTGAGACGCTTTCAAAGTGGGTCAGACCTGATCCCGCTGATTTAAGATCAAAAACATTCTCGCCGTGGTTTGGCTATTTTGCTTGTCTTTTATTGGTTTCAAGGCACAAGGCTAGCAATTCTCGGGGGGAGGAGGTTAGCTGATTATATCGACCCCAATAATCCCAGTGATCCACTGGTACTTATTTCATCGATTCCGAAAGGATGAAAGGCAAAGTCGACCTCGGCGGAATTTGAACTCTGAAAGTAAATACAGACAAAATGCCGCTAAGCGTTTTGTCCGGTGTGCTAACGATTCAGCCAGCTCTCCATGTCTTTCTAGTCTTATCTCGAACTACAAAAAAGGAGTCGAACTGGCGGAATCGTTATGCCGGACCAAAAAAGTTTTGTGGCACATTTTTTGTCTCTTTACGTTCTGAGTTCAAATTCCGCCATAGTCAGCTTCCCTCCTTTCGTCGTCGATAAAATAAAGTTTTAATCTAGCACTAGGGTCGATGTAATCTACTTTTCCCTTCCCCTCAAAATTACTGGCTTTGAGCCCAGCAACAGGCTGGCGTCCCGTTGATGGGCAATGTTGTGATCTGGGTCACTTATACCTCACGGAAACCCAATTTTCGTAAATAATATTTATTCTATCGACCGCAGTAAGATAAAAGACATATAAATCCCTCCTGCTATCCACTGGTCTTGAGATCAAGTCACCGGTACAACACCGACGTTCCGAAACTTTTAGCACTGATTTTTTTCAAACCAGAGGTGGTCACCTTGGTCAACACACTCTTAATATCAAACAAATATTAAACTTAATTGATTAAATTAAATACAAGTACCTGTACATTAGTGTAAATTAGTTCGGTTTACAAGAGGTTCTGGGCCATTAGTATCCGGAAACTGGGTGTTGTACCTGTACTAATATCATTTCCACCAAAGGCAGAAGGCTTGAGATTTTTGAGGGAGAGGGTTAGTCAATTGTATCACCCCAGATCTTCGTACTTGTTTTATTGTCCCCGAAAGGATGAAATGCAAGATCGACCTCGACAGAATTTGGGACGAAATGCCACTGAGAATTTTGTCCGGCATGTTTAAAATTCAGTCAGCTCGTCGCCTATGTAACTGTACTAATAAGCTCTCATATATAATAAATATGTATATAAATAAATAAATAAATGAATGTATATATATATCTACGTTTTGTTTGCAATGTCCTGTACCCAGATATGCACCTATACATACAGGTGGATGTCGGTACGCACATACCTGTACATATATATGCATATACTCATTTACTATTTGTTTATATATATATATATATATATATATATCACTATATATATATATATATATATATATATATATATATATATATATATATATATATATGACACAAGGTCGTCCCAACACAAAAGATATAATAATAGTAGCTTAAAAGGAATGAATGAACGAGAGAGAACATACTGGTGTCAGACGGATTTAGTTTTCGATATCAAGTGTCAGTGGCGATTAGTCATAACTGTAAGAATTCAATGAAGCTTCATTCACAAATATAGAACAATCATTCACCATCTCCTCTTTTGCCCTCACTCTCCCCACCGCTTTCTCTTTTACCATACTCTCTCTCTCTCTCTCTTTCGCACACAAACGCGCGCGCGCATACATATGGATGTGTGAATGTGGTGTGTGTACGCACCCGTACTCACTCGTAACTGTGTCCTCTTTCACACTAACGAAAGGAGAATTTCAACTTAGATGACATCAGACAGGAAAATTGTGATATTATTTATATAATTATAGATTGTATTGACATTTCTTTAACACACACTGACACACAGACACACATACACACACCTTTACATACACTCACACACATGCACAGATGTGCAGATGACAATCACACAGACACACTCACACTCATACACAGATACCCTCATACACACGTACACGTTGCCTCTTTGTGGTGGCTCGACCTACAAGAAATAGCAACGAATCCTTTTCAAATCGAATCTTACCTTCATGAAACAGATAGAACATAATGAGAAATGTAGTCGTAGATAACCATAAATATAATGTGATGGGCATCGTTGGACTGCTTTTGATCATTAGTTTACTTGAGTAGGATGAACCAAAACCACCACCACCACCACCACCAAACCACCACTACCACGACGACCACCACCACCACCACCATCACGACCACCACCACCACCAACAGCAACTGTAGTAACATAACCACCATCCCCTACCCAACAATTCAATAGACTTCAATTTTTACCTGTCCTGGGGCTTGACCCCTCTTCAGAAGCAGTCAACGAACAAGCGTGTACGCAGTCGCTGGGCCTATCAGAAATAGCTGTCAAACATCCCTCAAATTACATCTGACCGTCTTAAAAATGAAATGACATATGTAAAGTAATAGTTACAGATATACAAATAAGGGAGCGAATTGGCAAGACCGTTAAAATGTCGGATAAAATATCTCAGTTTTTGATCCGGATCTTGGCTCTCTGAATTCAAATTCCACCATGGTCAACATTGATTTCATTCGGTCAGGATCGAGAAATAAATTACCAGCCCAATCAGTTGTGTAGCTAGGGGGACGACAGGGGCAGTCCACACCAGGAGACGTTTTTAAGGAGGTGGCATTTTTGGGTCAGCTGTATAAACCCGTATAAGGGGCGGTGTTGCCGTTAAACTCGAGGGCTGTACCGAACGGCACACACACACTAGCTACGCCATTGTGGGGTCGATAACTAAAATACCAGTCTAATATTAGGGTCGTTTCTAAAGTGGCAGGCTGGCAGAATCGTCACCGCACAGGAAAAAATACTTAACGGCATTTCTTCCGACTTTACGCTTCGAGTTCAAATGCTGCTGGGGTCAACTTTGCCTTTCATCCTTTCGGGGTCGATAAAATAAGTACTAGTTGAACACTGGGGTCGATGAAATCGCTTTACCCCTTCCACGAAATTGCTGGCCTTAAGTCAAAAATTTGAAATCAATATAATAAAGGGCTACTTGTAATACTGGATTACCGTCGGGGTTGACTCTGCTTTTCATCCTTTCGGGGTCGATAAAATAAGTACCAATTTTACACTAGGGCCGATGTAATTGTTTTACTCCCTTCCTAGAAATTGTTGACCTTGTACCAAAATATGAAACCAATATTATGGTCATTTCTGTTCTCTGTCTCTGACTCTCTGGAATGTGTTTGTACATCAAAAATCCAGCTTGGTTTACCGATTTAATGTGAGAATTACGTTATAGTTCCAGTGTTACACTTTAGTTTTACGAGTAGGAATAACGTTGCTCCATCAACTAAATACCCATCGTCATTACCAACGGAGAATCCGTGAAGAAAATATGGAAGAGTCACGGTTGTAACGCCTTGGAATGTAGCTTCACTGAATCAGGTTTAACCTGGGGCTATATAACTTATAAGAAGCAGAAAAAACCCCCTGTTTTATGTAATTCTCTGATCTGGTGATTTTAAGCTATTTTTTCTTCTAATTCAGAGAATTGTCTGGAAAAGAAAAATACGAAAGTCTACGAGGAAACACGAAATAAGTGGTGCATTACCTGCTTGGAATGGAAACATGTTACAAAAAGAAAAACAATAACAAAAACAAAACCCGAACCAGCTGTACCCTCTGTTTTCCCCACGCACCTCGAATATCTGTGAAAATACGAAGTTAGAACTTAATGTGTTTGGTCGGAAGCTGTGAACCTGTGTGGTAACTTAGATTAGTTAAATGAAGATTAGCTGAAACGCGTCAGAGCTGTGGTATGATGATGTGGGTAGTTAGACAGGAGGGTGTCGTCTTATAAAAGCCTTGTCGAAGCTACAGGAGATATAGATTTACTTAACAGATCTGAGATTAGCGTCAAGAAGAAGCTATATCTATAGCTGTATGTATATTCAAGGTGCTGTTTTCTCATTTAATGTTGCTTGTCAACACATATGGGGGCTTTATGGTATTGATTACGTAGTTATCATACTGCTGCTTTTGGTTAGAAACTCTTGCAATGTATATGTCTATTATATTAGGAATACCACTATTCAAGCACTTGAAGTCTTGTATTGTTATGTAATTTAACCCCAGGTCACAGCTTATGATTGAACAGCCCTTATGGTAGTCATTACTGCTGCTTTTGGCTAGAAAGTGTTACAATGTATGTTTTTTTTTATCAGGAATGCTATTTTAGCACTAGAAGTCTTTTGTTATGTAATTTAACCCCAGGTCATAGCCTATGCTTGAACAGACTTATGATCAAATGCGATACATTGTTTATCTAAACCAGCAGTTCTCAACCGGGATCCATACGGCCCCTGGGGGTCCCTATAAAATATTCTTGTTAAAATTCATGTATAATAAATTGGTTATACTTCTACAATACACAAAATATTCTAATTCTTTTAATACAATTTCTCTTAATATTTAATTATAAAAATATAATGGGATTGTTTAAAACATTGAATGGCTATGAGGTACCAGCAGAATAAAATAGGGATCAAAGGAATCCATAGATAAAAAAAAAATGGTTGAAAACCCCTGATTTAAACAACGCTCATAGTATTCAAAGTTCAAAAAGAAAGAAGACCGCTTTCAGTTATTGGGAGCTCAGAACCTCGAAAGTAGCAAAGTTACATAAAATTTATTCAACGAGTTCATATTTCTTGGCACTTTTCATATCGTTTCAACCCCAAACCGTGATCATCAGGAAAAGACACTTAGAAGAAACTTAACTTCATTTGCAAAATTGAACTGATTCCTTTCGAGATGATCCCGGATTTGGGAGTCAAGTGATTTGCAAATCATCGAGAGATAAACTCTATCAGTAAATTATTTAAGCAATGTATTCAATATTGTATTATCAAATATGTCGCACATTTTTCTAAAGACGACTTGTAGGTGCGATTTGAGGGCGATTTGGCTGTTATCAAACAGATGAAATGATGGTACAAAGGCTTCCTTATTCAAACAGGAATGTTATATTGATTCTGATATGACCCCGAAAGGATGAAAGACAAAGTCGACCTCGGCGGAATTTGAACTCAGAACGTAACGGCAGACGAAATACCGCCAAGCATTTCGCCCAGCGTGCTAACGTTTCTGTCAGCTCGCCGCCTTTTCCTGCTATTAATAATGGTTTCAAATTTTGGCACACGGCCAATAAGTTCGGGGATAATCGATTACATCGACCCTAAGCATTTTGTCCGGTGTCCTAACGATCCTTCCAGCTCGCCGCTTTAGCCTTATATTATACTGCCAGACAGAAATGGATGTGATTGATACTGAATTTTTGGCGCGATGGTCATAACTGGAACATATTGATCATAGTTCTGCTCGACTAAGGCTGAACTAGAGCTTAGCAACGACTGACGTACAAAAATCCTTCTTGTGGATCTTATATTTTTCCGTGGACAACAGAGTGGACTCCATTAAAGACACTCGAGGTACGAAATGACGGTGATAAACCGAGGAGCCGATTAAGGTTACCAACCATGTAGGACATGGCAGTATTTGAACTTAGAACATAAAGAGCCAAAATGAATACGGCAAGAAATCCGGTCCGAAGTCCTTTCCCTAATTCACGGCCTTAGATTGGTATCTCTAGTTTCTCCAATCCCGAGTGGGATGAAAAGCGAATTGGATTTCGGCTAGATTCGAGCTCACAACGCAGATCGAGAGTCAGAACAAGTATTGCGAAGCATTTTGTTCGACGCTCTAACGATTCTGTCACATCACTGCCTTAAAACACGCGCACACGCACGCACACACACACACACACACACACACACACACACACACACACACACACTCGCACGCATACACGCACGCACTGTTTATATTGCTTTCACGAGTAAATAGACTCAAACTCATTTACTCTTCCCTTCTCCTGTATCCTGCCTTCTTTGCACCACGTGTTAACCTCTTTCTATTACCTAACCGCCACCGCCACCACCACCACCACCACCACCACCATCACCACCACCGCTGCCTGTCACCACCCTGGATCTGTCAATATGGTTAGGATAGTGAACTCCACTAACGTGGTGAACGATGTATGGTGGTGGTGGCGGTGCTGGTGGCGGCGGTGGTGCTGGCGGCGGTGGGTGGTGGTGGTGGTGGTAGCGGCGGCGGTGGGGTGGTGGTGTAGTGATTAGAAGTAATGGTGGTTATTTCACGGCATCTCGCTAGACAACCACTACTACTACTACTACTACTACTACTACTACTACTACTACTACTACTACTACTACTACTACTACTACTACTACTACTGTCTACATCCTCCTACGTCGGGTACCTACTGACCCACTACTGCTCCTGTTGCTGCTGTTGCTGCAATAACAACCATCATCAGGACTGTCCTTCACCGCCCCCCCCCCACCACCTGCACCACCACCACCACCACCACCACCAGGTGCCGCCGTCGTCGTCGTCGTCTGGCAAACAACTAAACCTATTCATTCATGTCTGTTGCTGCTACCGCTCCAAAACAAGAACTACTACTACTACTACTACTACTACTACTACTACTACTACTACTACTACTACTACTACTACTACTATCTTGAAGCTATTACTATTCTAGGGAGTCACTATGCGGTCGTCCGACCTCCTAAAACAGCAGTTAAATGCCGCTAAGACAGACTCCTATTGCCTTTAAAAATAGCAAAGCATATTAAGATAAAGTGGTCCTAAATAATGTTGCGTGAAGAAAAAAATGGGATGGTCACAGTTGGAACGTCTTTGAAAGGGTTGCTTCAGTCGGGGCTTATCTGATTCTAAACAACAAGAAAAAGAACTGATCCTCTTAAGGAACACTCCCTACTAAATCCAAAAAGATGCTTTATGTTGTCGCTCGAAATAGCAACCAAATTTGTCCTGAACTGGGGTCCAAATACCCCCTGGGGATTTATATAAAATTTGGGGATCAAAGCATATAAAATAGTATATTTTGTATTTACAGTATTAATTTATTGTGTCTGGGGAGAGCCATTCTCTTTTAGTGCCTTATTAATTTAACAGACTCACCGGTCTGATTTCCACTCATTTATTTATTTTTACTTTAATTAAATTAACAAGGCACTAAACGAGTGGAAATCAGTCTGGTGAATGTGTTAAATTAATAAGGCATTAAAAGAAAAAGACTGTCCCCTGACAATAAAATATGCTTCAACACACGAATTCATAAAAAGAATCTTGCAAAAAAAAAACAAAAAAAAAAACGAAGTATTATTTTAAAGGTCAATAAAAAAATATCTGGAACATATTGATCATAGTTCTGCTCGATTAGGGCTAATCTGGAGCTTAGCAACGATTGACGTACAAAAATCTTTATGCTTTAAACAAGACACAAAAATCGTAAATCGTACAAAAATCTTTATGCAAGAAACAACTAGGTTTCTTTCTCTAATGCTTTACATAGTTCAACGTGTTTCTGGCTTCTGAAGCATGTTCTCTCCAAGACTGTTGTTGCAAAGTTACACAAAGCGCAGGGGATCTAATTGGTTTGGCTGCCAGCATTTCAAAAATCAAAGTTTATCGAAAATTTTAAAATTTGGCACAATAATATAGTTTTCAAAGCCGAATTGCTGGAAGTTCGGCGTGGCTGTGTGGTAAAAAGCTTGCCTCCCTGCCTCATGGTTCCGGGTTCAGTGCCACTGCGTGACACCTTTATTATATACTCGGGCCGACCAAAGTCTTGTGAGTGGATTTGATTGATGGAAACTGAATGAAGCCCGTCATATATATGTATATATATACATATATATATTTGTGTGTCTGTGTTTGTTCCCTCACCATTGCTTGTCAACTGATGGTGTGTTTACGTACCCGTAACTTAGCAGTTCGCCAAATAGAAAATAGTACTAGGCTTACAAATAATAAGTCTTGGGGGTTGATTTGTTCGACAAAAAGGCGGTGCTCCAGCATGGCCTCAGTCAAGTGACTGAAACAAGTGAAAGAATAAAAGAAAAGTGAATGTGTGGGGAAAAAGAAATAACAAAAAGACACTTGCCCAAGGTGCCCCGCAGTGGGACTGAACCCGGAACCATGTGGTTGGTAAGCAAGCTACTTACCACACAGCATGTATGAAAAAAATAATTAAAAAAATATTTCGTGTCGTATAGAATTATAACCAATTTATTACAGATAAGTTTTAACAATGATATCTTACGAGGACTCCCGAAAGTCATATGGACCTCGGTTGAGAGCCATTGCTCGAAATTATAACATCGTCGCCTGAAATAAAGGGATAGCAACATTAGATATTGTAGTCTTAAATATTGCTAAAAGTGACGGTGGGGAGAAGAGACCATACTGGAATTTTTTGTTTATAGGTTAGCAGGATTTGAGTTGGCTTCTTTCTGTAGCATAAGCTTGGGTGGGGGATGAGAAGCGATCCGATCCCCCCCCCCCCCGGGCAACGCTTTTATGGGGGCGAGATTTTTAGATATACAAGCCTGTATAGAGGCAGAAGTGGTGGTAGTGGTGGTGGGTGCGGAAGTAGTGGGGTGCAAACTAGAGGGCTGCGCCATGCGGCAACACTCTTGCTTCACCACTGGTTGGCTAGGACTAAACTACAACAACAACTACAACAACAACGGCGATTAACCGGTGACTCCATTTTTTGCAAGCAATACAAAAGACAATCATATCCCGCCATCATAAACAATGAGGAGCTGCTAGAAAGAGTAGCTACTTCTAATTCAAATCACATTCGACGTAAGAGTAGGAGTAGGAGCACTCCGTCGGTTACGACGACGAGGGTGCCAGCTGATCCGATCAGCGGAACAGCCTGCTCGTGAAATTAATGTGCAAGTGACTGAGCACTCCACAGACACGTGTACCCTTAATGTAGTTCTCAGGGAGATTCAGCGTGACACAGAGTGTGACAAGGATGGCCGTTTGAAATACAAGTACTACTCATTTTTGCAGGCTGAGTAGACTGGAGCAATGTGAATAAAGTGTCTTGCTCAAGGACATTCGACGTACAAACAAAAGGAACACTTAAGTGTATGTAGGATTATTATCATGATACACTGTGTCTCGGGAAAGGAAAGGCGGGATGGTCACATCTTGATTGCCTTTGATTTTGGTCACTCCAGTTAACGGATCAGCCGGCTTGTGAAATTAATGTGCAAGTGGCTGAGATTCAGTGTGATAGCGGATGTGACAAAGCTGACCCTTTGAAATACAAGTATTACTCAATTTTATCAGCCGAGTGGAATAAAATGTGAAATAAAATGTCTTTCTCAAGGACATAACGTATCGCGGAGTATCGAAATCACGATTATACGATCGTGAGCCGAAAACCCTAATCACTTGGCCACACTTGGTCAACTCGATAGCAACACTGAACTGGAGCTTAATGAACTTCATCAACAGCAACAACGATATCGGCATACCACAAATACACTTAAAATGAAATACTAGAAATTAGAATTCGAAACACGTTATGTAGAAGGCAAGCAGCAGCAAATAGTGTTATGTCTCGCTTGATTATAAATGACACGAATCTGGTCGACGCTGTGAAAGAGTAACAATATATCCTTTTATCTTTTTAGATCAACGCCAGTAACCCATACATAACATTTTCTACTCTAGGCACAAGGCCCGAAATTTTTGGGGAGGTGAGGCAGTCGTTTAGATCGACCCAGTACGCAACTAGTACTTAATTTATCGACCCCGAAAAGATGAAAGGCAAAGTCGACCTGGGCGGAATTTGAACTCAGAACGTAAAGACAGATGAAATACCGTTAAGCATTTCGCCCGGCGTGCTAACGTTTCTGCCAGCTCGCCACCTTAAATATTCTTTTCTACTCTAGGCACAAGGCCTGAAATTTTTGGGGAGTGGGGAGCCAGTCGATTAGATCGACTCCAGTACGCAACTGGTACTTAATTTATCGACCCCGAAAAGATGAAAGGCAAAGTCGACCTGGGCGGAATTTGAACTCAGAACGTAAAGACAGATGAAATACCATTAAGCATTTCGCCCATCGTGCTAACGTTTCTGCCAGCTCGCCGCATAGATAAGAATCAGATATTCTCCATATAGAACACACTTAGTAGTGCTCAAGAGGTTTAAACTTGAGCACGTAGAGGAGTAAATGTAAGGATAAGCATGTTAGGCAGGTCAATATACAAAGGATATTAAATACGTAAAATGCAAAAAATTGTAATATATGTTTACATACAAAAGGGTTCGACTTATTCAAAATACAAATGATATCGAGAATTAAAGGGATCGAAGAAAAGTATTTAATATATTTCATATATTGATCTGTCCAACATGCTTATCCCTACATTTACCCCCCCCCCCCCAGCACCAGTAGCACCAGCACCAGCAGCAGAACCACCACTACCACCACTACCACCACCACCACCACCACCAGCTCCATCAGCAGCAGCTGCACCATCATCATCAGCAACAGCAGCACCAGCACCACCCCCACCACAGCAGCAGTAACAGCAGTAGCACCACCACCACCACCACCACCAGCTCTGTCAGCAGCAGCTACACCATCATCACTATCAGCACCACATCCAGTAGTAGTAGCAGCACCACCAGCACCACCTCCAGCACCACCGCCACCGCCACCACCACCACCACCACCAATGTGTCTGTCAGTAGAACTAATAACAGAAGAGCTTCAACGTGTTCGCACGATCCCTTTTACTCTTTTACTTGTTTCAGTCATTTGACTGTGGCCATGCTGGAGCACCGCCTTTAGTCGAGCAAATCGACCCCAGGACTTATTCTTTGTAAGCCTAGTGCTTATTCTATCGGTTTCTTTTGCCGAACCGCTAAGTTACAGGGACGTAAACACACCACCATCGGTTGTCAAGCGATGTTGGGGGGGGGGGGACAATTGCACACAAACATATGCATACACACACACACACACACACACACACACACATATATATATATATATATATATACGACGGGCTTCTTTCAGTTTCCGTCTACCAAATCCACTCACAAGGCTTTGGTCGGCCCGAGGCTATAGTAGAAGATACTTGCCCAATGTGCCAAGCAGTGGGATTGAACCCAGAACCACGTGGTTCGTGAGCAAGCTACTTACCACACAGCCACTCCTACGCTAGAAATAGCAGCAAAACATAAAAAAGTTCTTCCTCAAATCACAACCTACCGTCTTAGCTAAAGGACACATTGGGAAACGCGATCCAGGTCTGCGTGCAATTTGAATAAAAGACGAAATGCTCTTGGCTATAATAATAATAAGGCCTTTCATGTTAGGTTTCCTCAAATCAAAGCAGAATCTGGGAGCTAAAAACAACAACAACAGCAACAACAACAACAACTACAACAATGTAGACAGCTTGGACAGTTGAAGAGAATAAAATGACTTGCTTGTTACCTTTCATCTGTTATTTGCATGTCTGCATGCACAACGGTAAACAGGTGACGGCAATTGCTATTAACTGTCAACACAATCGCTGGTTGCACCTGTCTGCTGCACCACCAGGACACTGACCCCCTGAGCCCCCCCCCCCCCCCCCTCCACAAACCTACAACCACCGCCACCACCATCACCATCACCACCATCACCATCACCATCACCATAACTACTACTAATACAACGGCAGCCGCCATTTTAACTGTATCTATTACAACTGCTACAATATAAAAATAACACCACCACCACCACCACCATCCCCCATTACTACTACTACTACTACTACTACTACTACTACTACTACTACTACTACGAACCATCACCACCACCACCACCTCCACCACCATTATAGCTGCATCTGTAACAGCTACAGTAAAAACACCACCACCGCCGTCCCTACTACTACTACTACTACTAACCACCGCCGCCACCACCACCACCACCACCGCCATCCCTACTGTTACTACTACTACTACTACTACTACTACTGCTGCTGCTGCTGCTGCTGCTGCTGCTACTACATTTCAAGACATTCTTATGCCATCCTTATTTCTTTTGTCAACGCCTGTCTTAAACACTGAAAATATCTTTTTAGGATTAAAAGAGCATATAGGATTGAGTAATGGAAATAAACGGTATGAGGGGTTTATGCCAGTCCAATGCAGCCTCCTCTTCTGGAGCCAATGTTTCACAGAATAGACGTCCACACCTTCTTAACCATCTTGCTCAGAAAAGATGTCTATGTATTTTGAACCGTTCAATAACTTGATCGTTTATTTTTTTTTTACTTCAATGGTTTTCATCCAGGGTCCATATGGCCCTTGGAGATAAGATTTCGCTGGTAGGATTTATCCGTAATAAATTGGTTATACTTTCACAATTCACAAAATAGTTTAACAATTTTGTAATACATTACCTATTAATATTTCCTGGGGATAAATAACAGTAATAATCGTCCTAACCAGGACTGCCACACTATGTTGGCAAATAATCTTTGCTCTAGAGTACAGTTACTGAATGTCTCAGAGATTTAGAAATAATAATTTTCTGTTTATTAGATCAGTGACTGTGTGTCACTTTAAAAAGTATACATTTCGAATAAGAGTTTAGTGATACCATCACTAGTCGAGCAGTTATTCTCTGCTGATGAAGGGAAATAATCCAGAAACCATTGGTACGCAGATATTACTTTGAGCTGAGTGGGTGCGCTAAACTCCCTTGTTCGAAAATATAAAGGCGCAGATAGTGTGTCGTATAGCCAGCTGGAGACGATGTTTTCTGGGGTTAAATAACAGTAACAATCGTCCTAACCAGGACAACCACAATATGTTGGTAAATAATCTTTACTAATAATATTTGATTATAAAAATATAATTGGATTGTTTAAATATGGAACTGCTAGAACGGTCCATCTAAGTAAAATGAGAATCAAGAAGTTCATAGCTAAAATATGGTTGAGCGCCACTGTTTCACTTGTTTCAATCATTGGACTGCGGCCATGTTGGGGCATCGACTTGAAAAGTTTTAGTGGAATAAAACCGACACCAGGACATAAGCTTTTTTAAAAAAAATCTGTATTTATTCTATCACTGTCTTTTTCCGAACTGTTAAGTTACGGGGGACGTAAATAAACCAATACCGATTGTCAAGCGGCGGTGGAGTGACAAGCACAAGCACAAACACACGTCCCACCACATACATACGATGGGCTTCTACGCAGTTTTCATCTACCAAATTCACTCACAATGCATTGATCGGTGTGAGCTTGTAGTTGAAGACACACTTGCCCAAGGTTTCATGCAGTTCAACGGAACTAAAAACCACAAGGCAAACTGTGAATTGAAAGTCATATGCGGGCTGGTGTTTCTTGATATTGGCCACGGTCTTGTTTTCATAAGACACAAGCCCTCCCACCCTTATCACTTTAAGGAATGACCAAGATAAAATGGATGATAGATAGATAGATAGATAGATAGATAAATAGATAGATAGATAGATAGATAAAATGGATGATAAATAGGTAAATAGAAAGATAGATAGATCGATGGATAAAGTGGATGATAGATAGATACATAGACAGGTAGACAGATAAACAGACAAACAGACTGATAGATCGATAAATAGAAAGATAGATAGATAGGTAGATAAATAGATGGGTAGATGGATAGATAGATTGAGCTATGGATAGATAGACTGGATAGATAGATTGAGCTGTGGATAGATAGACTGGATAGATAGACAAACTAAATAGATGTCTTAAGAAGGAGATAAGCATATAGATACGTAAAGAAATGTACATATGCATGTATAAACATACATAAGTAGTTACATACTTAAGTAGAAACATACTTAAGTAGATAGATAAATAGATGAACGATTGACTGACAGCTAGATAAAATGATACAGACTGCCATACGTACATACATACATGCATACATACATACATACATACATACATACATACATACATACATACATACATAAATACATACATACATACATACAAGAGTCAGACACTTGAGTCGTATATATCGAGGTAATACATTAGAATGTAACGGAAGAAACTAGCGATCGTCTACACTGAAAACATTTTACTGATTCACTTCAGCCTAACGTACAACTTTTAAACGTGATTTATTTTAACGGCTTAGGGAGGGCAGGTAGGACTGAAGGTAGGAAGGAAGTTGTTTTTTGGGGTTTCTGTTTGTTTTATCAGGAGGAAAAGTGTTACTTTGCAGAGTCTCTGAGGCTGATTGGTGGGAAGAAAAGGGCTTGTTTTCTTGAAGGGCGGTGGTCTGGTTGGAATGTATGCAACGCAATGGTCTTGGCTAACGGTACCCAAGTGGTGGTGCTGAACTGGATGATCCTCGAACTGAAGAATGCAATAATAGAACGGGGATGAAGTTTTGAAATAGCGATCACAATCTCATGGGAAAGAAAAAAAAAGGGAACAGAATTGGGAGTGGGGGTGGGGGTGGGTGCAAAAATGTTAAAGATAAAAAAAATAAATAAAAAGAAGAAATTCTTGAAAAATTCTTCCAGAAATGAAATTCCCATTGTGGGAAAGATGGGAGTAAAAAACAAAACAAAAAATAAACAAAACATAAAACACAAAAAAACAACAAAAAACAAAAAACAAAACGCCAGCCTTACAATTACTTTCCATTCAACTCCTTGTCTTTCCCCTCCTTCGTGGGATAGCAATAACTATTTGAAAACTCCAACCTGAATGAGTTTCCCACTGAAAACTTTGGCCCGAATGGTAGAAGGTGGTGTTAGTGTTAAACTAGTCTGCGAATTAATTCTACCCGTCAAAACAAGGTATAGTCCTTCAGACAGGCTTCCACACAGTTTCCATCAACCAAATAGTCATTCACAAACCTTGCAGACAGGCCTGTGTCAATGGCAGTTAGATACTTGTCCAATGTACGGTATACTGGTATCGAAATCGAAATCTCGATCTTCAAAGCGAATTTCCTTAACAACACTGCGAAACCTCTGACGAAAGTTTCTGCCCCCAAACGTCACAGTTCTCTTTCTCTCCCTTCAAGGTCTTGCCGAGCGGTGGTCTTTCCGTGAGCAGGTCCTGTGCATGTGACCCTCCTCCACCATAGCATACGCTCCCCTGGGAAAGCCCGTACCCTCCCTCCCGGTAACTGTTAACTAGATTACTGGAACTTCGGCTTTGAAGATGAATATTGGAGTGGTTTCTTCGTTGCCTTCGCCAGTTAGGTGGGATTTGAACTCAGAAATATAGAAGGCCGGAAGATATATATATATATATATATATATATATATATATATAATGTAAAGCATTTCCGCCGACATATCAACGATTCTGCCACGCTCCCATTTGTAAAGCAACGTGAAATGAAGTGTTTTCCTCAAGGACACAACGCCCGATCCGGGAATCGAACTCAAGCTCTAACGATTGTGGGTCCAACACCCTAACCACTGGGCCACGCGCCTTAACACACTAAGGGCATAAAAAGGAAACAGATTTCTTCCTCCTCTCTCTTTCTCTTTCTCTCTCTCTGTCTCTCTCTCTCTGTCAGTCTCTCTCCTTTCCCCTCTCACCGTCTTTCTCCTCTTCCTCTCTCATCTTTCTATTTCAGGCATCTGAAGAGACTTAACTTATCAATAGCACTTGAAACATTCAGCGCATTTGTGCTGGAGCGCGCGCGCGCATGGGTGTGCATCCGTGTGTGTGTGTGAGTGTGTGTGTATATGTGTACAAGTGTGTGAAAGTACATCGGAGACAACGTGTGTGTGTGTATATATATATATATATATATATATATATATATATACGTGTGTGTGTGTGTGTGTGTGTGTGTGTGTGTGTGTGTGTGTGTGTGTATGTGTGTGCGTTTGTGCGTGATTATTGAACGCTGTGAGGGTACCCTCTTGAGGAGACCTTTAAAACAAACACTCAATATTCATTTCTTTATTGCCCACAGGGGGCTAAACATAGAAGGGACAAACAAGGGCAGACAAAGGGTTTAAGTCGGTTACATCGACCCCAGTGCGTAACTGGTACTTAATTTATCGACCCCGAAAGGATGAAATGCAAAGTCGACCTCGGCGGAATTTGAACTCAGAACGTAAAGACAGACGAAATACCGCTAAGCATTTCACCCGGCGTGCTAACGATTAACGATTCTTATTTCTTTATTGCCCACAAGGGGCTAAACTTAGAGGGGACAAACAAGGGCAGACAAAGGGTTTAAGTCGGTTACATCGACCCCAGTGCGTAACTGGTACTTAATTTATCGACCCCGAAAGAATGAAAGGCAAAGTCGACCTCGGTGGAATTTGAACTCAGAACGTAAAGACAGACGAAATACCGCTAAGCATTTCACCCGGCGTGCTAACGATTAACGATTCTTATTTCTTTATTGCCCACAAGGGGCTAAACTTAGAGGGGACAAACAAGGGCAGACAAAGGGTTTAAGTCGGTTACATCGACCCCAGTGCGTAACTGGTACTTAATTTATCGACCCCGAAAGGATGAAATGCAAAGTCGACCTCGGCGGAATTTGAACTCAGAACGTAAAGACAGACGAAATACCGCTAAGCATTTCACCCGGCGTGCTAACGATTAACGATTCTTATTTCTTTATTGCCCACAAGGGGCTAAACTTAGAGGGGACAAACAAGGGCAGACAAAGGGTTTAAGTCGGTTACATCGACCCCAGTGCGTAACTGGTACTTAATTTATCGACCCCGAAAGAATGAAAGGCAAAGTCGACCTCGGTGGAATTTGAACTCAGAACGTAAAGACAGACGAAATACCGCTAAGCATTTCACCCGGCGTGCTAACGATTAACGATTCTTATTTCTTTATTGCCCACAAGGGGCTAAACTTAGAGGGGACAAACAAGGGCCGACAAAGGGTTTAAGTCGGTTACATCGACCCCAGTGCGTAACTGGTACTTAATTTATCGACCCCGAAAGGATGAAAGGCAAAGTCGACCTCGGCGGAATTTGAACTCAGAACGTAAAGACAGACGAAATACCGCTAAGCATTTCGCCCGGCGTGCTAACGTTTCTGCCTGCTCGTCGCCATTACACAAATACACAATATTGAACGTTCCAAGATGTGAATACAGCAAAATCAGTCAGCAGTGAGATCGTGTATATATTCATGTTGTATGCACAGCGTGGGTGTATGTTATTATTCAGTTTTATTTCAGGATTTCTTACCAGTAGGGAAAGAGCTGGTTTCTAACCTAGATCCAAGGTTCCTTCATTGAAATTTCAACAACAGTAACAAGGGTCATTGTATATGTTTGTGTGTATAGGTGCAATATTTGGAGTCTGTCCATGTGCAGATATGTATATTTTGTTTTTTTGTATTT
Source organism: Octopus bimaculoides (assembly GCF_046866305.1). Lineage (NCBI taxonomy): Eukaryota > Metazoa > Mollusca > Cephalopoda > Octopoda > Octopodidae > Octopus > Octopus bimaculoides. The sequence goes on along the minus strand of NC_142928.1, from coordinate 185,068,327 downwards.
ATTGTCATGTATATAGCTGCATGTCTAGACATGCAACTATACACTTGTATGTATGTATGTGCGCATACGTGCGTGCATGCATGCATGCATGTATGTGTGTATGTATCTATGTATCTATGCGTGCATGTATGTATGTATTTATGTATGTATGTATTTATGTATGTATGCGTGCATGTATGCATGTATGTTATTGTTCAGTTTTATTTCAAGATTTCTTGCCAATAGAGAAAGAGCCTATTTCTAACGTAGATCCAAGGGTCCTTTATTGGAATTTCAACATCAACAACAGGGTATTTTTGTATGTATGTATGCATGTATGTATCTGTCTGTCTCTCTGTCTGGTTGACTGTCTGTCTGTCTGTCTGTCTGTCTGTCTGTGTAGATATAGGTTTGGATAGAACAAACAAGCAAAAAATGCCGTGCACGAAATTTTCTGTCCTTGAGTCACGTAATTTTCTACCGATCAAAAAAAAACAAAAAAAAAAAAGAAAATGAAAAAAAACAAAAAAAAACAAGACAAAATAAAAAAAAACCCAGAAAAATATAAATCACGCACAGAGTTACACACACACACGCACACACACACACACACGCGCACACACACACACACACATTTCACTGTGACTTATCTCAAGTTTCCACCCACTTTACTTCTTATCGCTTACAATAATAGCGTGGCGATTAAATTTGTTGTCACAAGTGTGATATAGATAATCTCTTAATTTATTTCGATAATCGTTATCGATAAAAAATCCATATCCATTTAGATTTTTACCGTTAATGGATTAGTCAGCAGTGGAAGAACCGAGCCCATAACACTTTTTTTTTCAGGGTTTCCACGACTGGATGGTGGAGTAGAAAGGAAGGAATTTCTTCTCAGAACCCAATGTCCAGTTTATAACGGAACGATGTATTAAGTTTACCATAAAAAGCGTGTTTTGGAATAATTGCACTTCGAAGTTCCATACATTATGGGGAAGAAAAAGGAGTAGTTTCCTCGCCCGCACCACCTAATTTTTCAAGCATTTATTAAAGCGGTGAGCGACAGTTCTTCCAGCTCTTTTGTTTCTGGTATCTAATGCTGCCTTTAATTCCATCAGGGGTCAATCAAATGAAGTACCAGTTAGGTACTGAGGCCAGTGAAATCAACCTCCGCTCCCCTCAAAATTGCTACTGACTTAGAGCCAAAATTAGAAAATATATTTTAATATTCATGTATTTCCGCCGAGGTCGACTTTGCCTTTCATCCTTTCGGGCTCGATAAATTAAGTACCAGTTGCGTATTGGTTCGATCTAATCGACTGGCTACCTCCCCCACCCAAATTTCGGGCCTTGTGCCTAGAGCAGAAAAAAATATTCATGCGTTTCGTACAAGAGAAATTACGATTGTAAAAATCGTTTTTCTCTCCAAAATTTCATACTTTTTCGTTTTTGCCTCAACCCTAATTACCCTTTTTCTACTCCCCTCAAGGTATGGTGTAGAGTTCGTGGAACAAGGACAGTAATGCTTCGATAATCTGTTCTCAGAAACCGCTCGTAAAGCGAGAACTCGTAAAGCAGAGCAATAATTTCCCATAGTAAGTAGCAATTTTATAAATTGCAATTCGTTCTCAGAAAAATACCTTACCCATAAAATTTATAAATGGCAATAAAACAACAGTAGAATGTAAAGAATATTTTATATAAAGTAAAAAGAATGTAAAGATCATTTATAATAAAAATAATGTCATTATTATAATTGTTTTCTGACTCGCTTTCACTCGCTCTAGACTCGCACACACTATCACTTGTAGACGTGATCACCGATTCACAAGCACTCGTAGACAGACTTGTAGATTTCTTTTTAAAAAGAAGTCTAGAATTGTTTGCTTAGAAGCTGTTTTACTCTCTATATAACTCGCAGAAGCATTTGTAATGGTAGTTGAATCTTCTGCACGTCGTTCGAAATTTGGATCTTGTGGTTGAAAAATAAAACTCATAAACCCGAGGTCTCGTAAAGCAAGTCCTCGTAAAGTGAGGTATTACTGTACCACAAATCTTCGTGACCC
>NC_142928.1:185061279-185063779 GCF_046866305.1 Octopus bimaculoides | reverse complement strand
TTATCCATATAAATAAACAATTTCCCGACATATGTTTCTGCCTAATTACTATGAGTAGTTAATCAAATAAATAAATGATTATGAATAAAATGCATTTAGTAAAAAAGCTTCTTCAGGGATTCCAGCGAATATATATATATATATATATATATATATATATATATATATATATATATATATATATGTGTGTGTGTGTAAATAATACAGAATGGGACAAGAACGCAAAACATCCAGACAAGTGATACGAGAAAGGGACAAAACGTTCTTACTTTCACTATTTATTTTTCTATTTTACTATTTTATTTTTCTATTTTATTCCTTATAAGCTGTGAATTTTATTCCTTGTAAACTGTAAATTTTCCCCGTCTACAATATTCATACAGTGTCTCTGATGACGAAATACCCAGTGCACAGACATGCTAACATACCACTTGGGTTATCCCAGAAACGGGTGTAAAACTTCAAATTCACCTTACCCTGATTAAATTATTCTAAATGACTTGAGATACTCGTTCTGCTTTGGTTTTGATTTTTCCTCTAATATATATACATACATACATGCAAATACATACATAAATACATATATACATAGATACACACATACACACATACACACACACACACACACACACACACACACACACACACACACTCAAGTGTAACTGTTCGAAACAGTAAGGACTTCTGGTACCTTGACTGAGGAAAGAAGGCCACGAATGACCCGTCTTTTTTTGCCTGTCCTAATTGTTGTTTTTTTGTCCGTCTTTGTATCGTCTGCCTGTCCGAATGTTTTATTGTCCTCTATTGCGTTTTTGTTCCATTATATATATATATATATATATATATATATATATATAATATATAGTTTTAGGGAAAATAACCAATTTTCAAGAACTCATCGATGAAAATCCACTATCACATATAGAAAAATTAATAATTAAAAGCACAATAAATGAGTATAATATTATATTATATTATATTATACTCATTTATTGTGCTTTTAATTATTAATTTTTCTATATGTGATAATGGATTTTCATCGATGAGTTCTTGAAAATTGGTTATTTCCCCTAAAACTATATATTTTTATATATACTTTATCTATAAGGCTCAATTTAATTTTAATTTTTTATGAATTGATTTTAATTGAGTTTTTTACCTGTAATTTTGGATTTTGTCCCTAATATATATATATATATATATATATATATATATATATATATATATATATATATATATATATATATATATATGATATAAATAATATATAAATATATGCAGATATCCATACATATATGTACAGACCTACATCTCTATGTATACATAGATGCATTTATGGGTACAGTACATAAAAAAAACGTTAAACACAATGAGAAACGAAAACATAGAAAACAAAATTTTTTCGAACCACGAAAGAAACAAAGAAACGAGACATTTATATATGTATATATATGTGTGTGTGTATGCATATTTATGCAACACATACACACAGACGTACATACATCACCATAGGTTATGCGAGGGCGCATGTAACCACACACATATATGTCACGTATATTAATGCATGTGTTTTATATATAGATACACTCATACGTATATAGGTGGGTGTGATTGTTGATATAGGGATAACATTTATCCGGGTCTCCTCCTGCGTGTGTTTACACATACTTACAAGTATGTATGCATGCATGTACGCATGTATGTATGCATGTATGCATGTATGTATGTATGTGTGTAATTATGTGTGTGTTTGTGCGTGTGTGTATGTGCGTGGGTGCGTGTGTGTATGTGTGTGTGTGCTTGCACGTATGTATACATGCACAACATACACACAAAACACAGACATATACAAATACATATATACATACATACATACACACACGTACACACACAAACACATGTATATGTGTGTGTATATATATATATATGCATGTATGTATGTTTTGCGTTCTTGTCCCATTATACACACACACACAAACACTCATGTAATATATATATATAAGAAAATCATACTTTACACATAAAAACATGCGTAATATGTGCACATGTAGGTTCGCCAATAAGCCCTACTTTGAAGTCCCAGTCAACCAAAACAAAATGAATACACACACACACACACACACACACACACACACACACACACACACACACACACACACACACACACACGTTTGTGAATTTGACAAAGCAAAAATTGACCATCCCGAAATACGATATATATATATAAATAGATAGCTGTCGTAACAGCACTGTAAACCAACCCCGGGCAGATCAATGCACTGAACCCTATTTATTTATTGACAGGCAAGCCATAGTACAGATGGATCCGAATTGGGCCACTAGATCCATGAAGTGCTGCCCGCTATGTATTTAAATACATACATATATATATATATATATATATACATATATGGGCCCGAAATTTTGGGGGAGGGTGCCAGTCGATTAGATCGACCCCTGTACGAAACTGGTACTTAATTTATCGACCCCGAGAGGATGA
>NC_142928.1:185043779-185058779 GCF_046866305.1 Octopus bimaculoides | reverse complement strand
CATGTACAAATACATATATATATAATCTATGATACATACACATATCCGGTATGTGCAGTTGTTGCTGTATTAAATTAAGATATCCACCTATGTATCACACTTAATGCGTATACACTGTTGATAGGCCAATTACTGCGGTATTTGTCCCGAGATAACATCTCTTATGGGCGTACTATTGTTCTAACAGGTTATTTATGCTTTTAGATGTCTGCAATGTCTCTTTCAGGATGTAACTGCCACATGCACACTCACATATACGTACGCACACTCACCCAAACACACACACACATACACACACACACACACACACACACACTTTCTCTCTCTCTCTCTCAATATTACTGTGTCACTGTATCACCCAAAGTATCAGACGTCGTTGCGCCAATTCTCTCATTGTAGTGATGGGAAATTTCCACGTAAAAGCTAAAAGAAGGATAACACGGTGTGTAATATACCGGAAAGTTTGAATCGAGAGAGAGAAACGAAAGAGATGAACGTTTTGTTACCAGAGCAGAGATAAATAGACTTTACATAAAGAAGCAATCTATTCAGGAAGCAATCTAGAAGTAGATGTGACGGGATAGCCCTAAACGTTCACTACAAAAATGATACTGACTACGTCCTGATCGACAAACGGCGCACACTGCAGGACGTCTCGGTGATAACACCATTCAACACAGGCAGCGATCGTTGTTTATTACCGGTGAAGATCGTGATAAACGGAATCAGAGAGAAAAAAGGCTCCTCACATCTCAATGAAGAATCGACACGTCAAAGCCTTCGATGTGACGTAGATGCAGGATGCTGCCAGGAAAAGAAGTTTGGAAGTCAACTTGAAGAGCTCGATAAGGACTACAATTCCCTGGTCCAGAAAATCGAAAGCTGCTCGTGGAAGGCGAGAACTTCAAGTCAGTGGGAGTCTGACGGATAAATTCGGAGGAGACGAAAAAAATGCTAGAGAAACGGAAAACTATGAAGAGGAACATGAAAGATCACCTCGAGCATTCCGTTCTCGGCAAAGCGATCAGGCGACATCTAGGAAATGACTTCGAGAATTACAGACTGAAGAAGCTTATGTAAGCTGCAGAAGAAAGGAAAAGTCTAAAATGATGGATGCAGGAGTGACGGCGCTTAAGAACAAGCATGGGATCACTATATATACATAGTGAGAATTTACAAAAAAAAAACAAAAAAACAAAAAAAGACGAAGACGGGTGTGGTGTAAACAACAAACAGATGTATTAGTTTAACGCTCGGGAAGTGAGAAAGTCTTTTACGTTTCGAACCTACGCTCTTCGACAGAAAGGAAGACAGAAATAAACAGGAAGAGAAAATAGAAAAAGTTTAATGGCTAGCGATCTATCATGGCGAATGCCAGACAGAGGGGTCACACAGGAGAGGGTGTGTGTGTGTTTGTGTGTGTGTGTATGTTTGCGTGTGTGTGTGTGTATATATATATATATATATATATATATATATATATATATATATATATATATATATATATACATATACATGCACACACACATACATACATATATTTTCATTTATTCTCTTATTTGTTTCAATCATTTAACCGTGGCCAAGCTGGAGCGGTGCATCTAGTCGAACAAATCGACTCCAGGACTTATTCTTTGCAAGCCTAGTACTTATTCTATCGGTTCTTTTGCCGAACCATCAAATTACGGGGACGTAAACACACCAACATCGGTTGTCAATCGATGGTGGGGGTGGGGACAAACAGACACATAATCATATATATATATATATATATATATATATATATATATATATATATATATATATATATATATATATATATATATAATTATATATACATGTGTGTGTGTGTGTTTATGTAGATATATATATACGTATGTATGTAAATATATTTGTGTGTGTGTGCGTGTGTGTGCGTATGTGTGTATATAAATACATACATTCCGATACACGCATACATGCATACACACACACACATACGTGTGCACACACACACACACACATACGTGTGCACACACATACGTGTGCACACACATACGTGTGCACACACACACACGCGCACACACACTCGCACACATACACGTACACAGACACGTGTGTGTGTATATATATATATACATATATACATACATATACTATGCTTTTATAAATGTGATACGTTGTTTGCACTAATTTCGATGTCTGGCATGTCATTTCACCTTTATTATGACCTTTAGTTGTGTATGCATGTATGTGTGTATGCGCGCGCGCGCGTCTGTGTGTACACACACGCTTTTGGCTACAAACGAAAACAAGCGTACTCAATACTCAATGTAAAGTTTATGTATTCATTAAGGGACAGCTAACGATTAAACTTTATCCATTTCATTATGCGTTGATATGAATGTGTGGCGGACAACGAACTGCACTGCGATCAAACTGACTGATATACAACGAACTTAGTTCGCTAATCGAGTTTCGTTTTCCGGTCGTTGTTACTATTTCACATCAGTAAACGTTGTGCGATTGTATAAGATATAATCGCCACCAACCGCATTTCCTTCCTTCATCCCCTAGAAATCTGACACTTTTTAATTTGGCAATTAATGTGATAAACCACATCCTGTTGGACCATCTTTGGGGAAGGAAACTGAAACGTCAGTAGGAAGGAAAATTGAATAAACATGAAGGAAATATCGGTAAAACGGGACATACCCAAGTCATGATTGATGTCACGTTGAGTTCAATGAAGATTTCCTGTCATGCAATTGGATTTTTGTTTTTGTTGCTGTTTAGTGAAATGTAACTCAAATATGAAATGCATGTGTTACAAAATCAACAAGAGGAACTAAGTTGCATGTTTTAAATAGATAGTGTATAAAATTACACACTGTCTGTAGTAAATTCAAACTGCGTTTGCATGAGGTTTAAGTCTGGTTGAGACATTTTTTCCTGTCCTCATACCTCTCTCTCTTGACATTGTGACGACGACAACGACGACGACGATGAAGACGACGACGATGAAGACGACGACGACGACAATGACGATGATGACGACGATGATGATGATGATGACGATGTCGACGAGGACAACAACGACGGCGATGATTATGATGATCCGGTTAAAAGCTTAGTAAAATGGCGGGAGGGTGTTTCGACTTCCCGGCTTCTCGGCGCATTAAAGGAAAAAACAAAAAAAAAAACAAAAAAAAAACAGACCAAAGAAAACACAGGGGGTCAATCCTGCTTGCGCCATCGTAGTTTCTCTGATTGAATGCTACAAAAAGAAGAAGAAGAAGAAGAAGAAGAAGGAGAAGAAGAAGAAGAAGAAGAAGAAGAAGGAGGAGAAGAAGGAGGAGAAGAAGAAGAAGAAGAAGAAGAAGAAGAAGAAGAAGAAGAAGAAGAAGAAGAAGAAGAAGAAGAAGAAGAAGAAGAAGAGATGAAATTCTGAAATATTCAAGCAGGACTGAAAAGAACATTTGACGATCTTTTGATTTAGACACATAAAATGGCTGACTAGAAAGTCTAAGAAGGGATTTGAAAGAAAATGATAATCGTTAATGATCGATATGATATGGAAGTGATTTATCGGTATCTATAAAATACAAATAATTTATTTGTAATTTTTTTCTTACAATCCCTAAACTGAAATAAAATCAAAGCACAGAATTGTCATTTCTAAAGCATTGATGCATAACACGAATGCATTATTTTACAAAAGCTGCGATTGATAACTTGCAAGGCTGGCTCTTTGAAATACAGGTACTCTGCTTGCTGAGTGGACTAGATGTACGTGAAATAAAGTATCCTGCTCAAAGACACACCGCGTGCCAGGAATCGAACTCACAACTTTACGATCGGGAGCCGAATACCACAACCACTAAACCACGCGCCTTCACACGACAGATAAATCCTTGTAATGAAGATCTCCACTAAATTTCTTATACTATATCCCATTTTATGTGCTTAAATCGAAATATCGCCAAAAAGTTTACAACGTCCCATATTATATGCTTAAATCGAAATATCGCCAAAAAAGTTTACAACGTTTCATATTATGTGCTTAAATCGAAATATCACCAAAAAGTTTACATCGTCCCATATTATGTGCTTAATCCGAAATATCGTCAAAAAGTTTACAACGTCCCATATTATGTGCTTAAATCGAAATATCAGCAAAAAGTTTACAACGTCCCATATTATATGCTTAAATCGAAATATCGCCAAAAAAGTTTACAACGTTTCATATTATGTGCTTAAATCGAAATATCACCAAAAAGTTTACATCGTCCCATATTATGTGCTTAATTCGAAATATCAGCAAAAAGTTTACAACGCCCCATATTATGTGCTTAAATCGAAATATTGCCAAATTCCGTTGAGGTCGATTTTGCCTTTCATCCTTTCGGCGTCGATAAATTAAGTACCAGTTGGGTTATCTTTAATAGCAGAAGTAATAGTCTAAAGACCGACACGCCCCAAATTCAAAGCAATAACAATAGAATATAAATTAAATTTACTTATATTCAAACGGACACTAACTGCAAAAGAATTACATATAAATAAAATATGCATAAAGATGAATTCAGCTAATAAAATCGAAGAAAAAAACAAAAAACAAAAACGAAACAAGAAAAAATAAGAGAACAAAGAAAATATGTTGTACCTTGGGAGGGTCATTATGCCAATACTAATAAATACACGCACTGATTCAATATCACTTCTTTATTATTAGTCAATCAGTTAAATATCTAACCAACTGATTAATCGACCATTAGTTCAATGTGCTGGTTAAACAGTCAATCGATAGTTTGTCAGTCCTTTCGTCGCTAACGCAACCTCATTCATGACAAGCTCACTCTCTCTTCAAGGTCTGCGCAGGGGATATCAATGATCAGCTCGCGAATAATGACGAAGTGACTTTGACAAACAAACTGATTGATTGTTTAACCGACACAGGAAATAAATAATCGATTAGTTAGTTGGTTAGATATTTAATTGATTTACTAACAATAAAGAAGTGATATTGAACCAAAGCGTGTGTTTGTTATTATCGGTGTAATGACCCTCCCAAGACACAGCAAAATTTGTTGCATTTTGGGAGGCTCATTACACGAAGCAAAAACAAAAACGAAATAAGGGAAAACATTTCAAAGACCAATAAAATTTCAGCAGTAACTGATTTTCAACAGATGCAGTGGAATATGTCAGTGATCTTTAAAAGTGCAACGCATCTTATTGATATTTCCTTCTTCTGCAAAATTTATAGCAATTAAATTTAATGTAATAGACCCTCACTGCTCCATGCCCGACGATGTCCGATGAGACTGAAATAACTACACGCAAATGTTAACGACTCTTTGGTTAAGAAATTAAACGAAAGAGAATTTAATCATATTAATGTGTTTTTACTGCTTTCAATAATGAAACAAATAATAAAAGAAAAAGGAAAGAGAAAAGAAAAGGATAACTGCCAGGACGATCCTCTTTCTTGGCATAAAACAGAACAGCTAATCTACCGCGAGATTACATTGATTGTAGCTATTACTATTAATAAATAAACAAAATGGGATTATAGAAGTTTGTATGATGAGTTTTAAATGGCTACAATAACTCTTTCACGATGTAAAATATTGGGTTTGTGTGAGCGCATATAAATGCGTACATATGCATGTATGTATGTATGTATGTGTGTGCGTGCGTGCGTGCGTATGTGCTTGTATAGAAGCATAGGTAAGTTTGTGTATATATATATATATATATATATATATATATATATATATATATATATATATGTATATATATATATATATATATATATATATATATATATATATATATATATATATATATTTAAATACAGACATACGCACATAAATGTATATATGTATACGTACATACACATACAGAGAGAACATACATTCATACATACATATATATATATATATATATAAATTTATATAAGGGCATTACTAATAAATATTTTTATAGGGATAAATGATCGTTTTTTCCCTTATGAGAATTTTTTCACGCTAACTACTTGATAAATTCTTATAAAGACTTTATCCTATTATTGAATTATATATATATATATATATATATATATATATATATATATATATATATACACACATACATACATACATACATACACACACACACATATATATTATATAGTGTACTGTTCCGTGATGGTAAGATCAAAAAATGAAGTACTCCATCTGGTGAGAGATATATATTATTTAATAAACACAATATATGTTTTTATGTGCTACTATTAGTTTCATGCGAGGAGAGTGTGCCAGACAGTATTTTAACACGTCTGGTGTCTCAGCACACTCTTCAGGAACTGCCTACATGACATAAAAAACTAAGAATGGGGTGATAGGATGAGAGAAAAACAAGAAAAGGCGAGAAAGAAGTAGGTATAAAAGGTGGAAGGTTGAAAAACGAGAAAACGAAAAAGAGAGGGAGAAAAGAAGAAAACAAAAAGAAACAAAGGGGCAGGAATTAGAATTATTTCCCCTTTGACCGTAAAATATGACGTTGAAAAGACAGTGGCGTAGAGTCTGTGGTAAAGCTGTTCAATCCGGAGAGGGTGACGATTTCCAATTCGTCAATAGGAACTTAATCATATGCTTACAACCTCTTGAATTCAGCAGAATGTTAGAGCTCTTAGATCTGAAAAGGGTCTTTCATTTACGCATAGCTTACACTTTTTTGATCCGTTGATATATGCATGTACATAGGGCCCTAGATAAATGTCATTCTGATTTAGGGGTTTGGTGCGGTGTGATAGTGGTCTTTTGATTTGCGTAGTACCCAATAATTTTCTCTGATGAAAGGGACAAGATTGGCATCAGCTCATTGGAGAATGCGTTCCGAGTCTCCGTTCATGAAATCAGCAGATTTGGTGTATGTTGTATAAGTTGTGTGTGGCTATACGGGGCTAAGGACGGTTAGGGAGAAATGAATGCTCATATCATCTGCATAAAAGTAGCCATGTTAGAAGTGGCTCTTAGTAGATTATTGGTATATATAAGGAAAAGATTGGGGGACAGAAGAAACCCTGGGTTTGCTGTTGTCCTCCAAATGTTTCCTGTCTCTTTGTTCCATACAAACCAATCAACCAGATTAGTTTGCTTAGGTGGGGTTATCACCCCTTGAATATGAAGGCTTCTAGTTCACCAGAAATGTTTAGTAGGCACGAATTTGTGTTTCTTCATGAGCAATTGCTTTCGATTCCTTTATCGGGAGTTTGTGATATACTATTTTTCATATTAGTATCTTTTAAACAGTTTTATATGTCATTGAGGAGAAGAGATTGTTGATTAAGTCCAAGAAAGTTTTCATAATATTAGACTTAACATTTTCTGAGAAATGAATGTGAACTATAAACTATTTCAGCATATCTTCTTAATATAGACAGACGGCGGGTTAGAAGCGAAGGTAATCGTGTCCGTTGCTTATCAAGTTATTATTATAATAAAAAATCTGTCTTGTTCACGATTTTCTTGTATGAGGAGAAACTGAAATTCTTTCCGTCGGAATTATTGATAGTACTTTTCAGAGACAGCGGGTTAGTTTATGTAAATTAGCAATTAAAACGCGGGTCCTTAATGTGTATCACTTTGCATTCTTTGTATTTAGCTGACTTATCTATGTATAATCCAAAATTTGTTGAAGTAAATTTTTTACTTAGTCATCTAAAATGTATAATCCTTGAAAGTTATATATCGCTGAACAGTTATTTGGCCTCATGCTCGTATACAAAGAACCAAAAGGGCTAACTTGGCCAGATAGAGGTATGTATACAAATAACTGAAAGCTACTGACTGGTGTGCAAATACATCGCACAAGGAAAACAATAATTAGAAGTTTTGCTTAAAATAGTTTAAATAACGTAAACATTATCAGTATATATATAGACATAGGAACACGAACCATGCTGCGTATTGACTCGTGCTTCATATGTTGTCTGGTCATTTCTGCTGACGATAGTCCGACCTTGTAAGATATAATCTTTATCTTACTAAAATTGACTTGAAACCATGGTACAGAATATAGATTGGTAAAAGTTTTTATTTTTCATTTCCTTTCGAAATTATCCTAATTTTTGTGGTATGTAGTCTTTTGCTGCTATTTCTAGCGAGTAGATGTCCTATTATAGGCATCTCTGCATTTTAAATGAATAACACATAGTCTATTGACTGTTTTTTTACTCTCGCTAGACCACTGGTGGTAAATAAAATTTCTAAAATTTTTTTGCTACCCTATAATTTATTAATAATGATAAAATTCTTTTTGGATGATTTTCTGAAGGAATTTCGGCATTTTTGCATTTTTGTATTTGCTGCCGATTAGATAAACCGCAAATACGCGGTATATTTTGAAAAATTAGACATAGGAACACGAACCATGCTGCGTATTGACTCGTGCTTCATATGTTGTCTGGTCATTTCTGCTGACGATAGTCCGACCTTGTAAGATATAATCTTTATCTTACTAAAATTGACTTGAAACCATGGTACAGAATATAGATTGGTAAAAGTTTTTATTTTTCATTTCCTTTCGAAATTATCCTAATTTTTGTGGTATGTAGTCTTTTGCTGCTATTTCTAGCGAGTAGATGTCCTATTATAGGCATCTCTGCATTTTAAATGAAATATATATATATATATATATATATATATATATATATATATATATATACTAAATTTATAATTATATAGATAATTATATTGAAGGTGCAGATTTACCACAACTACACGCTAGAGATAGATGCCAAATGGGTCCCAAAACCACCTCATCACGCAGGCCACTTGATAAAATCTTTAAAGTGATTTTATCCTTAATTCTATGGCAACAAAGTGCAGACGATTGGCTGGATGGATCCTAAGAACATTCAGAACCAGAGATAAGGAAACCATGATGATCCTCTGGAGGACATTCGTCCTCAGCCGCCTGGATTACTGCTCACAGCTGTGGTCACCCAGCAGTGTGAAATTAACAGCAGACCTTGAAGCAATCCAGAGAAGATTCACAAAGAAGATTGTCTCTTTGCAACTGCTCAGCTACTGGGAAAGGCTGAAACAGCTAAGACTCTACTCCCTGGAGAGAAGGCGGGAGAGGTATGCAGTAATATACATTTGGAAGATCCTGGAAGGAATTGTGCCAAATTTTGGCATTGAAAGCTACACCAATGCTAGAACGGGACGACACTGCATAGTGCCAAAGATCCCAGCAATGCCATCGCGCTTCAGGACCAGTTACTGCAACAGTTTGGGTTTCAGGGGCCCGCAGCTTTTTAATATTCTCCCAAAGAGCTTGAGGAACCTGCACAAAGTAGATGTAGGGGTTTTTAAATCAAAGCTGGACCTCTTCCTGTCGAGAGTCCCAGGAGGTGCAAATGAGGGTTGTTAATCAAACTCCATTCTTCACCAAGTGCCACAAATACGGCGGTGCATAAGCTGAAACTATAAAATAAAAAAAAATGTATATATACATAAAATAATAAATGTGCCCTTTTAAAGCCTAGCCAGGCTCATGGACCCGGTTTCCCCGTTTCAATGGCTTATGTGTTCTCCAACTGGATAGGACGCCAGTCCATCGAAGCGTTACTCATTTTTGCCAGCTGAGTGGGCTGGAGCAACGTGAAATGAAGTGCTTTGCTCAAGAACACGTGTCGCCCGGTCCAGGAATCGAAACCACAATCTCACGATCATGATGCTGACACCCTAACCACTAAGCCACGCGCCTCCACGTATATATTTATATATATATACATATATTATATATATATATGTGTATGTATATATATATATATGTGTGTATACATATATATATATGTATATATATGTGTATATATACACACACACATATGTGTGTGTCTACTTATGTATACATATAAACATATATGCATATATATATTCATATATATATTTATGCATATTGGCGTGTATGTTGTATACATGTATGTATGTATGTGTCTATATATATATATATAAATATATATGCATATGTCTATGTATATGTATTTGTATATGAATATATCTATATATATATATATATATATATATATATATATATATATATATATATACATATATATATATATGTATGTATATATATGCATATATTCTTTAGTGTTGGCGAAAATATTAGTTTTTTTTAGTTTAGAATTCTTAATTTGATTCATATTAAATTTAAGTTTAGGTTAGAAAAGATCAGCGTACTTAGGGAATATTAAAACTTCTAAGTCAAGGAGGTAAGTTTTGTTTTGTTATTGTTTTCAAACGTCTGTTTCTCTCTTGGCATTAAGGGATATCACATGGCATAACTCTTGAGGAACGAAAGTGACATATTTCCACTTATCTGTCCATTAAGAGCAACCTTAACATAAGAGTGAATTGATGAATAAAGAAAAGAAATTAAAGAACACAATAATAAATATAAAAAATTCACACACAAATGTACATACACATATGTATATATATGCTCATGAAAACATACTTACACATATATATATATGTATATATATATATATATATATATATATATATATATATATATATATATATATATATATATATATATACACACGTACATACATACATACATAGAAACCTATATATATATATATCTACACACACACACACACACACACACACACACACACACACACACACACACACACACATATATATATATATATATATAAACGCGCACTCCGTCGGTTACGACGACGAGGGTCCCAGCTGATACGATCAACGGAACAGCCTGCTCGTGAAATTAACGTGCAAGTAGCTGAGCACTCCACAGACACGTGTACCCTTAACGTAGTTTTCAGGGAGATTCAATGTGACACAGAGTGTGACAAGGCTGGCCCTTTCAAATACAGATACTACTCATTTTTGCCAGCTGAGTGGACTGGAACAACGTGAAACAAAGTGTGTTGCTCAAAGACACAACGCGTCACCGGGAGTCAAACTCACGACCTTACGATCGTGAGCCGAAATCCTTAACCACTAACCCACGCGCCTTCATATAGATATACATTCATGCACATACATAGAAGCACAGAAACGTATGTGTGTGTGTGTGTGTGTGTGTGTGTGTGTGTGTGTGTGTGTGCGTGTGTGTGTGAGTGTGTGTGTGTATATTTATAAAAAAGAAGTTTGAAAACGCCACTATATAGGATTAATTTTTAATTTTCTCAGATATTTTACGTGTTTCTTGAAAAAACGAACCTTATCAAAGATACATATTTTTTTAAAAATGTAATAAATGTAATAAAAATGTAATAAACAATGTAATATATATATATATATATACACATATATATATAGTGAGAATTTACAAAAAAAAAAAAGACGAAGACGGATGTGTAAACAACAAACAGATGTATTAGTTTAACGCTTGGGAAGTGAGAAAGTCTTTTACGTTTCGAGCCTACGCTCTTCGACAGAAAGGAACACAGAAATAAACAGGGAGAGAAAATAGAAAAAGGTTTAGTGATGTATCATGGCCAATGCTGGACTGAGAGGTCACGCAAGAGAGCTAGGAAGAAGGGGAGATAACAAAGTAGTGGTGATCCCAAAACGAAGGTGTCCCAAACAAGAATATCCGGCCCGATATGTCTGCACTTGGAAGAAGTTTTGGGGTGAATGTTCTACAATATTCCTTGCGTTGATGTTTGCGTATGCATTCAATAACTGGAGAATTCTCTATATTTATTCCAGCTCAGTCTTTTCTCGGAAGATATTGTATATTGTTTTAGCGACAACGTTGTGTAGTTTAGGCATAATCACATTCTGTTGCATCTTGGATTTCCAAGGTCCTCACTGTCGAACTAAGATTCGGATAGCTGATCCCGAGGCGCCAGGTTTCTGTAGCTTACGAAACATTAAGCTGTTTTAAATAATAATATATGTAACTCCTACAAAATGTGTTGAGTTCCTCTTTCTTTTGTTTGTCCTCTCACTCGTACACACACACACACACACACGCACGCACGCACACATATACACACACACACACAAATACACACACACAAATACGTGTATATATATATATATATATATATATATATATATATATATATATACATATATATATATATATATATATATATATATATATATATATATATATATATATATATATATATATATATATATATATATATATATATATATATATATATATATATATATATATATATATATATATATATATATATATATATATATATATATATATATATATATATATATATATATACATACACACACACAAACATACAAACTCACAGATATATTTATGGTGAGCTGGCAGAATCGTTAGCAAGTTGGACAAAATACGTAGCGGCGTTTCCTCTGCTTGCTTTACGTCTTGAGTTCAAATCCTGCCGAGGTTAACTTTGCCTTTCATCCCATCAGGGTCAAAAACAATTAAAGTCCCGTGAAATATTAGGGTTGGTGCAATCGACTGCCTGTTCCCCTCATAATTGCTGGCATTGGACCCTGCAACGAATCGGCGTCCGTTCAGAGGAAATGTTGTGAACTCGGTCACTAATACGTCTTGGAAACTGGGATACCAGAATTATGAATCCTAAGACGCGTGAAAAAAATAATATGGTGCTGAATCTTGGCAAATGAAGTGAAATATGCTCAGAAAACTCTTACACAAGCAGGTGTCTCAGAAACTTCTTAAACATTAGAAGAGCTCGCATCAAAGCCAATCAGGAACTCATCGGTCAACAAATAGAGATACGTAAGTGAAGATGGGTAGACCATAGATGAAGAAGACCAGAAGAAAGATTTGAAAGACACTATGGATTAGAAAACGGAGGAGGAAAAGAAAGGCAAGACGTCCGTGAATCACCTTCTAGAGCTTGGCAGAATAAGAAATGAAAATGACAAAAATTATATAGAACCAAATGAAAATTAAGAACGACAGGAAAAAAAGTGGTGTTGGATAATTGTTGTTGAGAGCATGTATTTTAGGCAGGAATCCAGCTGGTTATAGTGATAATGAAGACAATATGTATGCAGAAATATACATATACATGTATGTACGTATGTATGTATGTACACACACACACACACACACACACACACACACACACACACACACACAGACACACACACACACACACATACACAAACATACAAACACACACAAAAAGTGCGAGAGACAGACAGACAGACAGGGACAGAGACAGAAGAGGAGAGGGAGGGAGAGAGAGAAGGTTGAACAAAAGTACATGGAATAATAGTTATGAATTTTGCCCAAGTATTTTTTTCTTCGAAACAACGGTAAATTCTTGAAATTATTTGGCTGTGCTCCAAACCGAAATACAATTGAAACGTAGTAAAGTACCCAGCAAAAGTATGTTTATGCATGAAGCAACTTCTTACGTAATATAGCTATGTGAGTATATATATATATATATATATATATATATATATATATATATATATATGTATATGTGTATATATGTATATATATATATATATATATATATATATATATATATATATATATATATATATATATATATATATATATATATGTGTGTGCGTGTATGTACACGTACTTGTATATATGCATATATGTACATATGTGAGTGTGTGTGTGTGTGAGTGTGTGTGTGTGAGTGTGTGTGTGTGTGTGTGTGTGTGTGTGTGTGTGTGTGTGTGTGTGTGTATACAGTTGGTTAGTTCTCTTGAAATTTCCATCATTCCATTGTTCCCAATTCTGGAACATGCCATATTTTCTCTCCCTGGTTGCAATTCTCGTTCATGTTTTCCAACATAAGAATTTCTATCGCTATTTTGATTATTTTGCTTCAACTAAATAGTCATCGTTATCACCATCATCGTCGTCATCATCATCATCATCATCATCATCATCATCATCATCATCATCAATATCATCATCATCATCATCTTCATTCTCCTCTTTCTCCTCATTATTATTATCGTTATTATTATTATTATTATTATTATTATTATTATTATTATTATTATTATTATTATTATTATTATTATTATTATTATTCAGTAGTTTTATTTTTATAACGTGCTTTCACTTCACTACCGAGCGCAGCTCTGTGTGCCTTGGGTATGTGCTGTGGTTTGCTGTGATGCTCTTATGGTTACTGTATTGAAAGTGTTTTGCGTAGGATGTGTGCAGTGCCCAGCAGTGCAATTTTCTGTATGCTACATATATTTGTAAGTCCTGGTGTTTTTGTTATGTATTTGTCTGAATATTTTTTATTATACCTAAGGCACCTACTATGATAGGAATTGTTTCTGTTTTTAGATTCCACATTCGAGTTACCTCTATTTCCAGGTCTTTGTATTTTGAAAGTTTCTCCATTTCTTTTAGGGAAACGTTGTCATCTGCTGGTATTGATACATCAATTAGAAAGCATTTTTTTCCTTCATGATCTTTGACAACTATATCTGGTCTATTGGCCTTAATTTCTCTATCTGTGTGTATTGGCATATCCCAGAGTATGGTTGCTTTCTCGTTTTCTGTGACCTTTTCTGGCGTGTGTTTATACCATCTTTTTATTATTTTTATATTATTATTATTATTATTATTATTATTATTATTATTATTATTATTATTATTATTATTATTATTATTATTATTATTATTATTATTATTATTATTATTATTATTATCATTGAGGGAGAGAGCAGTGCATGCCATTAAAGTGACACTGGGGTATAAATATAAAAAACTCAGTACATCCATCATGATTACTTGTCTGTACACCAGACACATGCATCACAACCATATGTGCACGACATGGTGATCTCATATCAAGATAAACAGCACATGACCTTGCGCGTGGGGCCCAGTTAGAAATTTCTTCAGGTCGAGTAGCCCATTCTGCTCAAAAGGTCCCTGAATAAGAGTTGTTTAAAGATTTTGAACAAAACATCCCATTTGGTCAGAGAAAACTTTCCTTTTTCTACACAACCAATTTCAGAGGGCCTTGTAATG